>NW_009715345.1:98944-154096 GCF_000703405.1 Apaloderma vittatum | reverse complement strand
CTGAAGTGTGATGCAGAATAGCAACGGGTTTGCAGGCTGAGAGCCTAAGCCTGAGGCTACAGCAAACTCAGTTGTTCAGATGTTAAAGGTGATGCTTTGGAGTGAGACGATAAAAACTTCTTCTGTTTTTTATAAATGAAGCATGGTATGTATGCGAGCTTTCCTGCAAAGCCCCAACAGAAGGAGTCAGAGGGATAAAACTATTCTGCCTGTTGTGGTGATAAAAGACTTTTACGTTATGTTTTTCTTCATCTTCTGTTGATAATAAATGCTTTTACTAATAGGGAGCAATGACTTAATAATACTTAACACCTTTGCTGTCTGCTCCCCAGCACTGTAAGAAAATCTTCTAATCTGAGTTCTGTGTAACACACTCTCCTGCCCTAAATTTCTTTTATGGATGCCTTAAAATCACTCCTTTTTGCCCTGTAGATCCATCTCCTCTCACAATTTTCTGCAAAGTGCAGATAAATAAATGCTTTGAGGTTGGGCATTAATGGAGTTTTTGAGAGTAAGCAAGGAAAAGGCTGTATCTGTAACACTCAGACCTTTGTAAAAATAAACCTTGCATGTTTTATGCTTTCATAAGGCTTTCAGGCTTATATGTTTCTATTACAAAGCCAATAGGAGAAAACGAATGCCATCTGCACCTTACACCTCACTGTTAGGTTCAACAGATGATGGGTTTTCCACAGTTTTAGAGCAGAAGGCACCAGATCCTCAGCTAGCATTGACTGACACAGATCATTGTTTCTACTGGAGGAAAGCCAGTCTGTGTCACCTACAAATGAAACCCAGTGCTACTTCTAAATTTAAAAAAAAAAAAAATCTTTTAAAATATGTAAATACAGTAATATCTGGGATTCTTAGCTGTACTGTATTACAGAAATTAATATTTAATAACATCCCATCATTTTTATGAACATTATGATGAAGCAATTTTGGATCCCCTCCAGACCTAGCAGCACTGAAAAATTACTCTAGCATCTCTGTATTTTGAACTGGCATCTTCTCGCGTGACTTTTGTACTTAAGTACAGTAACCACACTGCAACATCCTCCTACCCCCTTACAACATATAAATAAGCAGTATAACCATTTGAAGCATTCCCAAATTGTTCCTAGTCCTTAGGGACAAAGTAATTTCATGGAATTGCAAAAATAAATTAGAAGGTGGGAATGTGGACTCTGAAATCCTGCCAGGAGCCTATTCTCCAGGTGACAAAAAAATCAAGCTGGGAACACCAGCTGGACCTGTTGCACTAAATGTGGCTCCAGCCAAGGGCCTGGCCATCTTCTGACTCGCACCCAAGAGAAAGGAGATGGGCAATGTTGTACACAAGTACAAGACACAACATAGGTGACTAGAGATAATTTTAGCCAAGAATTGTGATAGTCTTGATTTAATGACATCTTACTAATCTTCTTTGCTTTCCCACCATCAATTTGGTTCATTCACCTGCTGTAACCTCAATGTTTTTATAGCACCTGGCACAGTGGGGCTGAGAATCCTCTCAGGAGCCCTTAGCTGCTGCTGTAATTCAAGTCATAATTAAAGATCCATTCCCAATAGTGACAGAGCCCATAAAATCAACAGTCTTTCTTTGATTTTATTTCAGCATTTGATATAAGCACAAGCATTCATCCACTAAAACACAACCAAATCATCTCCTCGGGTGAAATACCTGCCATGGTACCAGTAAAACCTGGTTTAACGCTTAGGATTTTATTCTAAGAGTCTGTGTTTTCGTCAAATCCATGAAAAGGCTTGGCAAGCCCAAATTCCACAGATTATGTCACTGATCCCAGGAATCCTGTATGCCACAGCACTTGCTTAAGCTCCAGTTTTTCTACTATTAATGCTCTGACAGCCTGGCTCCCTCCAAACAGAGCTGCAACACGAACACGAGCCTTGAAATAGCAACAAACCTATGCAGAAAGAAACTGCAAGAGGTGATGTTGCCAAGGCATGCCAGGATGATGTCTTTTTATTTCTTGAAGAATTACAATCTCAAGAAATGGGAAAAGAAGCTTCACTGCAATATTTGAGAGCTTGGTGAAACCACCTCTCAGCTTTATCGTCTCCCCTAATTCCAATAAAATGACATTCTGTGTACATTTGTACAAAGGCAATTACTTTTTTAGTGAAACTATATTTCAGAAAAAAAAAAAGAAAATATCATTCAATTTATGACTCCGAACACCAAGGAAGAATTTGTGATAAGGGAAGTAATGAGGTGTGTAATATCCCTGGGTAGAAATGGAGCATTAGAAATTGTTTAATATTATATTTTACTAACTCCTAGGATATTTTTTCTCTAGAATCTAATTTGTAAATAATTTGTTTTAAATGGCACAGGAAGGAAAACATGAGGTGAACAAAATCTAATTCCCAAATAATTTGTTTGGCAACAACATGAGAGCCATGAAGACAGCCAAGTTTTGAGGTCACTGAGCTGCAGAGACAGTGGGAAGAGGAATACAAAACTGGTGTGTACAGCAAGGGGGAAGAAAATGGATTTATCAATTTCATTTTGCACACTCCTAAGGTGTCCATCAAACTGAGGATGCAGAAACTGCACTGTGTGCTAAGAAAGTAAAAATTACCTGGTCAGATTACTTGCAAAGACATCTGTGATACAATAATAATACGAATTCATGTGTGAATTCAAGCAGCTGAGGGCTAGGGGAGAGTCACTCCTCTGTTGGTCAACATACGTAACTCTCATTGACACATAGCAAAGATTCATGAGTGCATGGGGGAACAAAACAACAGAAAGAAAGAGAGAAGTCCAACTTCCCCTGTACTCAGTACAGTCAAGGTCAAACCTTGAATACCATGTTCAGTTTTGGGTCCTTCATTACAAGAAGGAGGTGCTGGAGTGTGTCCCAAGAAGGGATATGAAGCTGATAAAGGGTGTGGAGAACAAGCCTTATGAGGAGCAGCTGAGGGAACTCAGGCTGTTAAGCCTGGAGAAAATGAGGCTGAGGGGAGACCTTACCTTTCTCTACAGCTACCTGAAAGGAAGCTGTAGCACGGTGGAGGTCAGTCTCTTCTCTCAAGTAACAAGCAATAGGACAAGAGGAAATGGCCTCAAGTTGCACCAGGGGAAGCTTAGATTGGATGTTAGGAAAAATTTCTTCACCGAAATGATTGGCAAGCACTGGAACAGGCTGCCCAGAGAAGTTGTGGAGTCCGCTTCCCTGGAGGTATTTGAAAGCTTTGCAGATGAAGTGCCTAGTGACATGGTTTAGTGGTGGTCATGGCATTGCTTTGCTGCAGCATTCCTGGGACAGTCCAAAACCACACCGGGGAGCATGCTAACCACACCAGTGATCACTTATGCTTGGTCCTCAGCCCTCCTCTAGGTTATTTCACCATATAAATTCAGCCCTAAAGTTCACCTGAATCCCAAATCCAGAACCCAAGCCACAGTTTCCAGCTCAGTCCCCGTTCTGCAATATTTGCTCTTAAGGAGAATCATTCGCTTGCGCTTGCACTGTTATTTACAGCAGAAGTAAGGAGCAAAGGATGAAATAGTGAAAGGATGGTTGTCTTTTCCATTTCTATAATGTTAACTATTTCTTTCTGGCTGGCAGCAACCTGTGCTGATTTCCATGAGTGTTGATAAGGCAGGGAGCAGTGCCCACAGGCTGCAAGATCGTCCTCAAAATAGCTAGGACACATAGCAGCTCTCCTAATGGGATTTGCTTGGACTTTTCTCAGATATTCCTGACCCAGAAATCACTCATGGATATCCTGATTTGATGTTCTTGAAGTTTTTTTTTTTTAAAAAAAAAGTTTTAAGTCCCCCTGGCCCTTGTCCATCTCTAGCTTAGGAAAACTTTAGAATGAAGAATTACATCTCTTCAAAGGGTACTTGGGCTTTTGGTGTGAGCAGCCAGCAGGCTGGCTCAGCACTGGGTGTTGCTGTCAGGCAAAGTGACTCCAAGGTCTCTAAAGGTCTACGAGTCTTATGCTTGGTCTGCTTTAATTGATTTCTATTTTTGCTAGGGTTCTCACAGCACACTACAGAGAGCTTTGAAAGTCATTTATTTTCATTTTCAAGACTTCCTGGGTGGCAGCAAACACAACCAACCAACAGTAAGTAATTTTTCCTTGGGAAAGCAAGATGCCAACTTTTTCACATACTGAGCTGCATTAACTGTTGCACAACACCACAGGAACATGACTCCTTGTATCACAAGAACACTTTCTTTGCTCATTTTCATTTGAAAGAAATATCCTTAATTCAATACAATCCTGAGACTCAGGAAGTGAATTACAGAATGGAACTGAAATTTCCACATTCCCACTTTAAAAAAAAAAAAAGGAAAGCAAAACTGAGTGACACACAAATATTTCTTTTTTTGTGTAGAAGATCTATTTCACAAGGGTCACTGCCAGCCAGCAGCAAAGCCACTGCATTGTTATGATCACTTCTAATTTCCCCGCACAATTCATGTTATCATCTCAGCAGCACTGACAAAAGCACCTTTTTTTCCTTAATCATGCTGCTGGTTTATTTGTGGCTGCTTTTCATGGGCTTCAAGCAATAAAGTTTCCACTGTAAACAAAATTCTTCCTTTAATTTTGTGAGTCTCTCACTTCTGACACCAAACGTGAGAGAATGTGGGTTAGAAAGGTGCTCTTTGTATTTGGAACTGAAGTTAAACGTAGGAAATCATATTGATTTAAACATCCTGTAGGACTTGAAAAGAGGAAAATCACCCAAGGAGACAAGGTGATTTTGTGTGGCATCGCATTGCATCCCATGAAAAAATGCTCCAGAGTGAGAAGAAAAAAGGCAAATGTTCAGTAAAGGAGTCTTCTCCACACCTCACAAACCTGTTATTCTCTAGAGAAGCAGAGTTTGGCTTCTGAGGTCTTAACACACCCAGCAAAGAGAGCGGGAGCCATCTCCACATTTCCCTGCATTGCTCAGTTGAACCTGATCAGATCAGCTCCTGATCTAAATACATGTAAAAAGTTCCTCTATCTTCACCTCCTTATCAATCTCACTCACCATGCAAAACTTAAAGACATTCTAAACTCATGTGATACTGCAAAACTCCTTCCAGTACAAATTTTCCTACCAAGTAACCCATCTAGCCCTCTCACGTGGTGCTGCAAACATCACATTGCACAATGCCCAGGCCAATGCCTTCAGAAGTGTTTAGATCCTTAAGTGTCTGTGGCTTTACCAGAAGTCAGGCACAGAAACACTCCTGAGGACCTGGGCCTTGGTGCCTCTCTTCTCCTTACTTAAATTCAAAGATAAAACAATTCCATAACTAATAAAAGAGTTCAGAAGTGATCAGATAACGAATCATAGAATAATTTAGGTTGGAAAATACATTTAAGATCATTGAGTCCAAGCATTAACTTGTTAGTGCCAAGTGCACCACTAAACCAAGTCCCTAAGCACCACATCTACATGTCTTCTGAACAGCTCCAAGGATGGTGACTCCACCACTTCCCCAGGCAGCCTGTTCAAATATGTCACATGGGAGAAGGAAAATTATGGGAGTTGGACCACTGAAATTTTTAAAGACTGAAGAGCATTAGTACAGCCAGTATTTCATTTACTATATGAAAAATTGGTCTAGAGCAGAACGGGAGCTCTACCAATTAATATACTCTACAGATGCATCTCTCCAATAAGCAGAGTTACAGTGATCATTTTTCTTTGACACACACCATAAGGGAATGAAAAGGTTAATGTAGTGTATGTGAGTGCATTTTTAAAAATCAGTTTAAGGGAATTTTCTGTGCTATAAATTAGGCTCTGCCACCAGGGAAAACCATCAAACTCAAATTAATGAAAGGAACAAAAGAATTTAATTTAAAACTACATTGTGATTGTATTGCTCGTTGGTGCACACACAAAAATCAGCAACATGCATTTAATTTTACCTTCTTTGATTACAAAAGGGCTATTATCAGTGAAAGATAATGTTGAGTCATAATTAGAAGCAGGACTCTCCCTCCTCCCAGCCTGCAAAGCTCAACATTTTCTACAATGTAATACAAAGTCCTTTTGGTTAGAAAACTCATCTGTATGACCACCTCACGTTCATCAGATTGCCACCTCTCTATCTCTGGTTGCACACACTTCTGTATACTCAGAAAACACAGGACTCAGTTTCTCAACTCCAGACTTTCCATTCAGCAAGACTTTCCATTGGCCAAGCTGCGGCTGAGGACATGAAGAAATTCAAGGGCAAAAATGATGAAACTCTTTGGACTCACGGTATCTGTAGAGAAGCTCTAACCCAAAGTTTTCAGGTTTCCACTACTTTTAACTGGTAGGAAAGTGAAACTCAGATGAAGCCCTGCTTTCTCAGGAGGGCTAAAACAGTTCCCATAGCTTAACAGCATTGTCACAGGCTCTCAACTCCCCATTACTTGACTTGCAAACCATGGACTCCTCTTACCCTCACAACAACTATACATAGAATAACCTCTTTATCTGGAGAGAACTTCCAGCAGAACAGTCACACTCAAATCTACAGTAAGAACATGTCCTCGAAGTGACACAGCTTCACACATTTCCCAAAGCTATCACCAGTCCTAGCCTTTGTGCTTTTCTCGAGTGACATTTGCTGTCACCAAACTCAGGAACTGAAAGGTGGTGCTGAGGATAGCAAGATTTTATGCCATGTTCTGCGTCAATGAAGTGAACAAAGAATGTGACACAACTGATCTGTGCTCATACCTTGGCTGCTGTGCTGGTTGCCAAAAGATATCAGCAGCACAATGAAGGGACAGACGGGTCGTATGAGCTACTTGATATAAATCAGCTGCATTATTTTCCTTCCACTTCATTGACAGAAATATCTCTGTCATTCCCCTTGTGTATTCAACAGGCTTTCATCACTGAAACCTCCCTCTATAGAGAGTAGTAGATAATTGTCAATGTAAAGAATATGTTATTTAATGACAGATGAATCTTCAACCAGTGCCAAATGCTGCCTTGAGGAAGAGGCCAAGGCTCCTCTGTTCTTGGCATTTTTCACTCCTTCAATGTCCCCACATTGCTGATTAGGCACCACACTGTCCTATTGGTCCCTTTATGGTATCATGGGATTTTCTACCTCTCTCTTGAGAAATTCTTCACCTGTTGGTAAACAATGGCAAGATTATGTGATTATACATTACTGGAGTCTTTTATATCTGACCAGGCTGCCATGGATCATTTATTCCCTCCTCTTACAGTTGGTTTGAGCCATTCATGAAGGGAGTGTCAAGGGCTAATCCTTCACTGACAGGATAAAACATAATGCCAAAGCCACCACTTCACCTAAAAATTGAAAACAAACAAGTGATGACACTAAAATATTTACAGTCATTTTTGTCACATTGATTTGAATAAAAGGCATGAGGGAGCCAGGATAAAAAAGCAAAATAAACCGAAATGAAAACAAGTAGATACACACAGATTCATTCATTGCATTATATTGCTACAGCAAAGAAGCATATATATGTGTGCACATACACACACACACACATTCCTCTTTTTTACTTTCCATTCCTTGGCATGGTAAAGCAGAGACTCATCCCCTACAAACATATCTTCTCAACTCGGCATGAGAAAACAGTTCTTTTCTACCTGCTAATTTTCACATCCTTTGAAACGTGAAACAAACTGACCTTTTGTAAGCTGCATGGAGCTGGACATTGGCTCCTCTGAGGAAACATCTTGCAAGCCAAAAGCTGCAGCCCCATCCCTGTTGGGTAGGACCAAGCAATGGTGGTGAACTGCAGCAGAGGTTCATCATTTCAGCTAATCCCCTCCCCATATGGTGAGAGACTATGACTGTAGTGAATAATTAATGAAAAATATGTCTGATTAGAAGTTCAAAACAATCAGATGAATTCTGGGAGTAAAATCTAGTGGGTTTTTTTTTGTTTGTTTTCGTTTTTATTCTTTTTCTTTTCCTTTCTTTTTTTTCCCCATGGGCTTCTTTGGGCTCACAGGAGAAAAAGAGACCCTTAAACCATCACCACATGTCCTCCTAAGACCATGGTGGCCATTGGTGTTGATCCATCTGCCCTGTGTCTCCAGCAGCACATAAGGGCAACAGGAGCTGTGCTGTATTTGGAACACGATCATGGATCTCAGTGCTACAATACTTGCCCGAGAAGCTGGGAAAAATACTAGGGATGTCAGCCTGGGCTAGGCTTCAGGCTCATGCAGGCATACGCTCTTGAGACCCCAGCGAGCTAATTTAAAGCTACAACTTGGGACAGTGCCTGCAAAGCTGACATGCTCTCATTTACGTTTTAAGAGGAGGAAATTCTCTATGTTTTATGACCTCTCCTTGTTAGCATGATATATGATAAGGCTGTGCCTTAGTGTCCAACACTTTCCTGTGGTCTTGAAACAGAAAAGAAAAAGCACTGCTTTTGTGTACACATATTTTGCCTTTGTAAAATACCACTATTGTAGCCTTAGAATGTAAAGTGAAAAAGTTGTGTTATTTTCAGGAAATCTCATAGCAAACTAATGTGGCACTATAAACCTTAGATTATTCTTTTTTCATTTTCTTGGGCAGAATTTAACAAAAAAAATCAGAATCCAGTTCATTCTCTTACATAATCCTTTGCCAAGGAATCTTAAAATTCTTATCAACAGTATCCTGGTTCCACTTTTTCCATTAATTTCCATTTTGTTTAATAGCTTCATCACTGTTTATTTGTGTTCTCAGTATTTTTTTCCCCTCTTGAGAGAGAGAAAAAATCTTCTGGGTAATAGGACAAAGAGCTGGAATCTGTGTGCTTCTTTAAAAAGTACTTAAACAAAAAAAATCCCTTGTAGGGAATAAGCATAGTTCTACTTTTTTCCCTGGAGTCTAGTAACACGATTCCAGCAATGCTGAGAGTCCAGATGCAAGTGCCACGTGAGGAGATACTCTCAGCACGAGTTACACAGTCACACAGCACATCCCCTTTGGGGGCTGAAGACATGAAGTGTAAACTAATCAATCTTCCAAGGACCTAACAAGCCCCTGTGTTACAGGCTGTACCACACAACCAGCTTCTAGAACGACAAAAAGCATCTGACACAGACAGAAAAGACAGCTACAGGCTTGAATCAAATTTCTTTGTGAAATTACAGGAGGTACTTAACCTTTGTCCTATAACTTTTCATGGGAAATGAGAACATTTGCCATCCAAGCAGGAAGTCATTATCCCCCACAGGAATGAAAGATGTCTTGATATCATCCTGACCCTTTGACAACAAAATCCATACATGCTCAAAAGATGAGTCTACGAAATGTCCGTGCTTGGGTTCATGCTGAGCTTGGACTTCCCAAGAACTTCCTAAATTCTATACCATCCACACATTACATACCTCTTAATTACGACTCAACTGATTTGTCACTTACATTAAGCCTTATATTAAGAATTCAAATTCCTAAACCAGCAGATGTATCTGTTGCAGAAAAAACCTATGTGGACAAGCCCAAATGAGAGATATGGCTGGAAAAAATTTTAATTTGTATAGATTTTTCCATGCTTGAACTAGTTCAATTTTCTTGTCTGGAACTAACCCCTCACACCATCAGTCAATTACTCCATGGTAGAAGTGACTATTAACACATGGTCGGAGTCTACGGTACAGACCTAGGTTTTGATCCACTAAAGGACAATTTGTTAACTTCACTTAGTAGTGATGATACTACTAATCAGCATCTTCCTACCTCCTCATTGGTTTGTGGCTTTTGCTGCTGCTGTTTTCTGCATAGTTGTTCCTATCCACAGTGTGAGGAGATGGCAAAGCCATACTCTAGGAACGACGATTTTGAGGAAGTTGAGTAGGTATTGAAGGTTAGCCAAACACATGAGAGGGCCCAGAGCAAGGGTGCAGCTCCCCTTATTTCTCCTCAGCATGAGAGGCCAGAGCTCCCCCACAGCACACCAGGCTCCCCACTCTGGTCTCACATGCCAGCAATGGCTTTTCTGAAGCCGTAGCCAGAGAACAAAACGCATGCTCCCACAGCTGGTCTTGCATTTCTGCCCATAGGCAGCAAGTATGGGGAGTAAGCAGCAAGGAGGGAGGTAAGGGCATCATTTCAAGTAAGATGAGCCAGCAGTTACAGCTCATCAACTGTCTTCATCGCCATGTCAGGACAGGAGCATTTGAACTCGGCTTGAATAGCACCATCAGGCATGCTATTCTTTATCTGCTGTTCTGCACAGGTAGATGTAATCTCCATATATTTTATTAGCTCTTGCTATGCTGCATGAATACGTACCACATACAGTTCTAGTGTACTATTTTCATTATCAATTATTAAAACATTTATTGCAGAGGGAAGAAGAATCCCGTTTCCCTCTGCTGCTGCTGGGGTGACTGTAGCAGTCGCAGCAAACTGCCTGAGCATCTTTCACAGAGTCTGATTCGGCAAAGACCACTGCCATGGGCGGACACAGGATCAGCAAGAGGTGGGGACGCTTGGCCTGTCTGATAATGGGACTGAGCTTGGAACCAGCCTCTGGAAAAATGCTTCCCATGTCCATTAGGGATGGCATTTACGCTAGTCCAGATGGCATTCGTCACTCTCAGTGCACTGCTTTAGATCTGAGCTCAGAGGGATGGTGTGTGCAGTTCTGAACTGCAAGTGACATCCATGTGTGCATATAGGCAATTTCTTTTATTTTAAGGGAAATGTGGGCAATTAAGCAAATGAATCAAAAACAGGTAACTTCCAAAAAAAAAAAAAAAAGATGCCTCTAGTTTTGGTCTGGCACAGTGTGCCTTGAAGTATTGTTGATTTCTTCACCTAAATATGAATTTAACACTGTATTTTACGTGCAGCTCCTAAAATCAGTAACTGTATTTAATTCTTTACCAAGTCCTTTTCATATCAAATGAGAAATGCTGCTCTCAGTTAATGCATGCTACTGCCTCCTTTCTGATGTGATGCTATCATCCTCCAACAATGGGGAAAATGCTTTCAGTAAAGGGCCATGGTTTCCTTTGGCCAGACATATCCCATAGACTCAGCTGTAGACAAACCCAGGAATGAATTTAAATAGATGCCTCTCTGTATTAAGGAAACCACTTAAACTTGGGCTCAACTCCCACGGACTTCAGTGGGATGCAAATATGACTGCTTAGGTATGTCCTAGATATTTTGGTACATGATTTCCCAACACACACACTTGCTCTGCAAAGCAAGGCTCAAGACACAGTATAGGTGTCTGTAACGGGGTGGGAGGATGCCTGCTCTGAGCACACACCATGTAGCACCCAGCCCTCTCTGTGCACAATGTGGGGAGCTGAGCTCTGCTCATGGGTTGATCTGGACCTTAATCAGGGAAGGGAATTAAATATTATGGTGTTTCACATGCTAATGATTCGAGAATACAAATTATATTTGACAGAACATATTAAACATCTCATAAAACTTCATCAACATGGCAGAACACATCTTGTGTTTTCCTGCTTTTTAATCACTTCAAGTCAGATAAAAATGACGCAACAATGTAACCGTTACAAGAGAAGATTATCAGGAGTGCAAAAATATGAAAAACAGCCTGCTACCACACACTTCAGAAGACAAAGTGTTTACAAGGTTGGGTCAGAAAACAGAAACTCTAATTAAATTTTGATATGATTGATCTGGTAGATTTAACCACTCCATTATACAAGGCAAACCAACGAAACAGTGGCATGTTTCCTTGCTCTGATTCAGCCTCCATCTCAAGGGTGCTTATAAATAGTTAAACAGCTATTTCAGAATTCATCAAGTTTTAGAGAAAAATTAAACCTCAACATTGATATCCATGATATAATGACTTACAAATCAGTACATAATTAATCTTAATATTAACTGCACACGCTTGTGGTATATGATTTATTATGGGTTATTCATCTAATGTCTTCTACGGGTATTACTTCATGCACATACAATCTAGTAACTTCCCATGCAGTACCAGGTGTGACTTCATAATGAAGACATTATCATTTTTTTTAAAAAAATACTTCTATAGCAAGTGATCATACTCTACTTTCACTCCTCTAATGGACTTGGTTGTGATTAAAAATTAAACCTGAAATGTAGATCTCATACTTCCATCTTCATCCTGACTGCCTTTTCATCATGCTGTATTTTTCTTATTTCAAAACCACATCATACACCTATAGTTTCACATATTTACACAGTCTTCTTAGATGTATGCGTATTTAGGGAGGATAACATGCTCTATAGCTCCTTCTGTTTAGACTGGGAGTTCTTCAAGAGGTTTATGCATTTCAAGAGGCAGCTCATTCAAAGTGAATAACAAGGCTCTTCTGGACAATACTGTAACATGTCGTAGGACACAACCATTAGTTTTATTTTGGTGCGTAGCTCTAAACTGCCTTTCTCCCTACGTGAACTCCAGCTAGTGCAAGACAGGTGGTTACTTACTCATCAAAGTAAGTATCAGATACACAGTCCCTGAGATAGCCAGACAGGTCTTTAATTGTCTTTGAGGAATGTTCCCAGACAGAGATAAAAGGGAAAGCTCAGCACATATCAAATAATTTGAAAAATGCCTGGAAATAAATGCAAAACTAAAAGCAGTAGCCAAGAAACATATGGTAGGAAAAAATGTAATGATCACAATTGACCACAATAGAAACATAACTATTCAAAAAGAACATTTCTTACACTAACACCATTTCTTTACTCCTCTCTCAGGTATTACTCATCTTCAGACTAATCATTCATTTACGGACTCCTCTAAATTCAACCAGCCTCCCAGTGAGGTAATGGGATGACTGGATAAATTGGCAATTACCAGAAGAAATGCTGCAGCTTCTAAAGAATCTGGCAATGTTTAGGTTGGCATTGCATGAGAACAGTGAGATGCAGGCAACAGACATACTCATATATCCACAACAAATAAAAAAAAGAATATCAGTACTGACTATCATTTTGCTAATAACCAGATTTTCAAATCGTGAGCAGTCTTGACAGTGGCTGCTAAAAGTTCCCATCAAAACTATCACCTCACTGCGCTAGAAATCGTACTAACATTACATGTAAAGAGCTTAATTAAAGGAAGCAGTGTTGACCCTAAAGCAGCTCTTAAGCAAATCATAGTTGACAACCTGAAACGTTTTAACATCATTAGTGTACCTCTGAGACATGCAGCAGCCAAAAACCATGACGTTCTCTCAAATTGTTCAGGTTCTTCTCCCAGCCCTGTCCATAAAAAAGTGCTTTCCGAGCCTCCCTCTACTTCTACATATTGACACAACGTCAGAGAGTTAGTTGATATAAATGAAATTCATGTGAATTAGGAACTATTTTACAAAGCCCTACCTTTTGCTACTGAATCCTGTCTCAAGAAAGTGCCCTGCAGCGAATTCACACCTAGAACTGCTGTAGTCTGGCCACAGCAAAAAGCAACTATATTCACCATATGCTTACTGGTTAAAATAAGATTCTTTCACAGATGTGATGGATATCTCCTTTGAAATAGGCAATGAACTACCACACGGACACAGAAGTTAGTAGCAGTCAGGGCAGCACCAAAGTCCAAGCAGGTGGCACTACCTGCACAGACAGCGATGCTCGTAGCACCTCAACTTAGCAGCGTGTGTCCACACACAGAAATCAGGCTCTGTGGCCCAAAGTTACTCTTCCAGGTGAAAACCCACTAGCTTTCCAAATTGCTGTGAAGTCACAAGCCAGATCCATGCTAAGATAACAGCTGTCTGCACAACACCCGTGGAAAGTAGCTTGCCATGCTGTCACTGCGAATAACAGAAAATTGCTTTAGTTTGGTCTTCCACAATCATTCCCAGCTATGCTTCAGAGTTTAAAGATCTAATCCCGTTTTTAAAATTCTATTAGGCTTCACCAAAAAAAAAAAAATTCATTAAGGTTTTTGATAAACAGATCTAAACTAAGAGCAGAGCCACACCACCACTCCAATGAATTTCAGGATTAAAGAAAATCGATATACTGTGTCATATTCCTGTAAAATACTATCTTCAATACAGCTTCTTTTCTCATTTGTGCAAATTTAAGTCCAGTTTTCAGTGACTGCTATTATGGTGTAACCATTAAATAAAAAAGAGCAAAAAATATTCACCTTTCATACAAGCATGTTTCTTTTTTACAATACGTGGCTAAGTAACGCTCTGACTTTCTAGAACAGCTCAGGAGGCAAAAGCCCTGGGTCTGAACAGCCTCCCAAAGGGCTTCACAGTGGCACCTGCTTTTTGTTAGACATCTAACAGAGCAGTGCAATGACAATTTTCATTTACAATCAAATAAAAATCAGTCAAGCTGTTTTTTCACATGCTAGCTTTGCTTTCCCTGTTTGCGGTGGGGGGGGAGTGTTTTTTGGTTGTTTTTTTTTTTGCTTTCTGGGATATTTCAGGAAGGAGAAGGGAAGGAGAGAGTGTTAAAGTTTGCAAATCTTCCTCTGACTGGTGGTATCTTACAAACCTCAAGTACAGAAATGGCACAGCTGGGTTTTTCTCTCTCTTCTAAAGCAGATTCTTGTACGCCTGTACATTAATAAATGTTAATTTTATCCCACTGTTTCTACAAGGTGATTTTCAAATTCCCATTGACTTAACAAAGAACTTAGGTGCTCAGCATTTGCAAAAACTCTGCCTTTTAAATAGACACATTCAGACAGATTTAGGTATTTAACCTGAAGAGTCAACATTTGCAGTTCCCCAGCAGGATTACTTAGGCTTTCAGGGCAAACTTTTACATCATCAAATGTGCTGCAGGTTGTGCTAACCTGGATCCTTGCCTTGCCCCTACAGACGTGCCTATACCAAGTTACTGAACGTGGCCTGGTCCAGGCAGTGGGATTCAGCTGTCCGTACCACAGGAACTCCTTGGCATGGCTTTGACTAAATGAATCCTAGAGGAAAGTTTTGAGTTCAGCCCAGGAGCTGAACTTGCCCACTTGGCCAACTTGATCTCCAGTATCAAAGAGCTCAACAGTGTGGACATGTCTATAAGGTGTCCTGCCCTCAGTGAACGGGCCATTTCAGTGTTTAGCTTATTGGTATAGATGTCAGGTTTCTGCAAACTCAGAAACAAATCCTTAAAAAGATAGGAGGAAAGGAAGAATATTTTGTATTTATATTATATTGAACATTCACTGTCCTCTCATACATTTCTGGCATGCATGGTTTTCCAGATTTGATGTGGACTTTATTCCAAGAACAATGTGACTAATTCCTAGAGAGCTGACAAATAAATCTTGGGGAAAAGAAGAAAAAACAAGCTTTCTTCTCTCCAATATTTAATAGCCTGAACCTACAAAGAATTGTTGAAGATCTGCCAACATTTTCAATGATTTTCAAAGTCACACCACTTTCACTTGCTCCAGAATTGCTGATATCAGCAAGCTTGCCCTTCTAAATAATTTATTAGCATTTCTACATAAATTAGATACTTAAAGGTGAAGATGCCATGAACCTTGCGGAGGCTGAGTGCTCACTACATGGACTATAATCCATCAACCCAACAGACAGATTTTCAAAGTAGCTTAAAACCCAGCAGCCTCACTACTTGGAAATAGTTCAAGTACTCCAGAGACTGCAATATGCTATTGAAATGTCACTTGTAGTAAAAGTACATTCTACACAAAAATAAATCACCATAAGATAGGGTATAAGGCTCAGATAGATATAAACTGATCACTTAAATCACGTGTTAGTTACCACTCACAAAAGTAAGCAATGCAAAAAATATGTTTACTTCGGCTCAGGCCATTGTATTAGAAGAGACAGGACAGTTTAGAAGGCAGTGTTAAAACACAGCCATAACACACTTCAGTCCCACCTATCAGTTTTTAAAGTCATCAAGGGCTTTTTTTTTCCAAAAACCATATAATAGTAGATGACTTGTTTGCAGGACTTGGCCACTGAAAAATGTTATGTTGGTATTTTACCCTGTAACTACTATACTTACAAAGATTCCCTGACAGCTAAGAAGGAACCAATCTGAAGAAGATGATGAATGTTATTTCAAGAAAGCTGAGAGTGAAAAACCTGCGAATGAAACTCACTGAAATAGCAAGGAACAGATCAAAATCTCAAATCTTCAAAATTTGTTTTAAGATGAAAGAGAAAAACGTTATCAAAGACTCCTGTCCTGGCTGGAGAATCGCTGCAGCCAGGGTTGTGTTGCTATTGTAAAGATGGATCCGTTGTTTGAATGGATCCCTGAAACACATTGGTATGAGGGGGTGAGAAAAGCCTTTCAGGAATTAAATGCTAAAGAGGATTAAAAGCAACATTTTCACCAGAAACTGTGAGGGTAGGAATGCTAAAAGTTGCTGCTTGAGATAGGAGAGAACAAGGTAGAACAAAACTAAAAATGCAAATAAGCAGGACAATCAGCACCAATATCTCAAGGGATTAATTTACAAAGAGTAAAAAAAAATAAAAAAAATACTAATCAGAAGCTCAAAATAGTTATAAAATCAACACTGATGGCCTAAAAGTTAGCGAGAGCATGAGTTACAGCAGGTGAAGCAGGAAAGAACCTGCTGATACTAGAGATAATAAGTGAGTGTTGGTGAAGGTCATTTTATGTCTCTGGTCCGTATGCAACTAACCATAGCCCACCAAGAGACAGGAAAGGAGTGCTCAGCCCTCCACACATGAACACAGGTGCAAGTACAAGAATTCCTGCTTGAAAATAAATCAAGGTTTGTATTTATTAAATGGACTGATGTTCTCAGCATTGGGAATTCGTGGAAATGGACACAAAGGAAGATGGTAGCATAGTAAACTTTTTCAGCTATCAGCCAAAAAACTCTATGCAAGTGTTTTTTTGATCTAACTCATAGTACTCAGTACACTACATCAAACTCAGACTATGAGGGGGTCCAAACAAAATGAATAAACTTAAAGGATGATGACCCATGAAACCAGGGAATTTTCCAGTGTAAACTGAATCTGTGGATTCTAGGGGTGTTTTTCTATTTATTCTTGCAAAGTCTGCTTTCACAATGGATTAAAAAATGTTTGTCTGTTCTTATCCAGTGACTACCCTCCCACAAAAGGGGAGGAAATCAGAAATTTGTGTACTTGCTGTAAACCATGAGTTTTGCCTTGCTCCTCGTCTCTATGTTCTTTTCAGCATTTGTTTTTGGACTTTGACAAATCAGTTCTCTTAGCACTATCCTGATTGTGGTTTTGAGGCCAAATAGAAAAAAAAAAAAGGCATAGCATCATTTCCTTTGTGAGAAGAGATGCAGCAAATTAGTTGATCAGAATTCAGTCACCATCATGATTTAAACCATGCTTGACTTCCTACCTTGCTACTTGCCATTCCTAACGTTACTACCTGTTTAAGATGAGACACCAGAGGAAATGGGGTTCTGCTCTCACATTTGCACAACACCATTACTTTATCTTAATGACTAACACGCCCTCTTTAATAAAGCCCTGGCATCAACTTTATTACATCCTGCACTGCTAATGATTTGGTAGTCACCTAATGCATTAATCTTGATTCATAGCTTACTTGAAATATTTATATAGTACAAAATGCTTAAGTGAAGGTCAGTTGCATGAAAAGCTCCAAAGAATAAATGGCAAGATTTTGTTTTGCTTCTAGCTCCTTCTCAGCAGCAGAGTTTGTCTCCCTCCCATCCCGATTCATCTCAGTTGCGTCCCCCCACATCCCACCCTTATCTCCCACATCAGAGCGAGCCAGGGGCTCCCACACAGACGTGCCTGTTCTGCTCCTTTTCCCCAGCTACCTACACCTAGCTACAAACTGAGACGTACTGAGTACTGAAATTCCTTACTCTGAATCCACCCCATATACATTAAAAGTGTCTGAGGCCCTAATCTCAAATCACTAAAATTCCCTAAATACAAAGGAACATTTGAAGATGTCCAGGAACCAACCTCAAAAGGCCTTTGCATCACACAATGGATGAAGCAGAAGCCTCTATTACTAGAATATTAACAAATACATGGTGACAAATAAGGTGTTGATATGGTCAGGTTTAGAATTGCTGGTTCAGAAGCACGTGGAATTATATGGAAACAGTTGGAAAGCACAGAATGGTACCTACAACATCAGGAGGCACCAGTGACCCTGGCAGGCAGGTAGGACCTGAGTTTAGAAGACAGTCCAGCAACTATGAGCAGTAAAATGAGCCATGTGGCAACACACAGAAGGTTTTATTACTGACAGAAGAACTTTCACTGCTTTTTACATTCATAAAGGAACATGGACAAATGTCCTTGGATGGTTTCATCATAATTCCTCTGACATTAAAAGTACATGCTGGTCCAGTGAAATTCAAGCCATAGGACATAAAGGGACATGCTGGCCCAGTGAAATTCAAGCCATAGGACATAATGTGGACATATGGGATCTAGAATATATGCAGAGATATGAAATCTCTGAGAAAGCTAGATAGGCTAACTATAAAAAGAATACACTGAATTCCAGCCATAACTGCTTCTGCAAGCTTATTCCCGAGGCAGAGTAAACACTCATAGAATCACAGAATGTCAGGGGTTGGAAGAGACCTCTAGAGATCATCTGGTCCAACCCCTTTGCCAGAGCAGGGTCCCCTAGAGCAGCCATGCAGGAACGCATCCAAGCAGGTTTTGAAAGTCTCCAGAGAAGGAGACTCAACAACCTCTCTGTGCAGCCTGTGCCAGGGCTCTGTCACCCTCACAGTAAAGAAGTTTCTCCTCCTCCTGTTGAGGTGAAACTTCCTATGTTCTAACTTAAACCCATTATTTCTTGTTCTATTGCTGGGCACGACAGAAGAGATTGTTTCCTTCCTCTTGACACCCACCCCTCAGATATTTATATCCATTAATAAGATCCCCATGTATGTTAATAAGATACAATACAACGCCACTGGCTGCTAAGCCTGTAACCAGTCTTTTGCCACTTTTCTAATATATGCCTCAAAACACATAGGAAATGTCAATACTGCTTCCAGCAGCACTTGCTTTACGTGCTACTTCTGCCTGTGGTATGTGGTTTTTTCCTGGAGCATTTCACCATGGGTTATTGGCTGCAAGATGCCGCGGAGGCCGGAAATTAGTTGTAAACCTGGGAGTGGTGAGGAAGCATCCTACACAGCCCTCCTTTTCTTCTCTACACTTTGTTCTCTTTGCAGCTGTTTTTTGTTCCCCATGCACTGTCTAGTGACATGAATCATGAAACAGAAGGAACAGTTTAATCAATAAAGTGGTTAATTGCTAAAATTGCTAAAAATTATGCCACAACCACAAACTTACAGCCAAGAGACCACACTATCTGTCACTGAAGATGCATTATGAGGGAGAAGGAAAAGAGATTTGAGTGTCATTAGCAAACAATAATAAAATAACCCATAAAAATTGAAAATATGACCCAGTGAGAGCATATAAACATAAAACAGTGTGGTCCCCAAGATGAAATCATATTGCATTACAGATAATTCCATATAATGTGGTTTAAATGGCAAGCTGTATTTGCGTTTTAAGGTGTGCAGATATATTTATGACGTGCAGCTGGTTTACTCTACTGCTTCATGAATTCAAGGAAGAGTGTAGTTTCCCTCAAATTGAATTGCATTAAGTGCTCATTGCACACTGAGAAGAACAGAGGCTCTTGCTCCCAAGTGAAAGCACTACCTGGAAGCATATGTGAGATCATGAATTTCTAAATATTAGACATCATGTCATATAGCAATGATTAAAATGAATCTGTTGCAATTCTGATCCTTTATATGCAATGCTTCCGTGAATACTTACTCACTTTGCTATGAAGATATATGTAAAGAGCCCAGCAAAATAATCTGCCTCAGCACTCCTGTTATAATGAAATGCAGTCACATGTTGGCACAAGTAATGACCACCATCTGCTCAAATCCATGGCTAGTCTGTCCTTCACCACAAATCACAAATCTCCACATGTCCAGCAAAACACCCATTACTAGCTGATTCTCCAAAGCACCATATGAATAATCTGAATATGCAACATGTTTGTTACAGATGAGTGCTAATGTATTCGGCCTCTAAAAATGCTGGCCTGGTTTTGGATACTTTAATACTAACAACATTAAATGTTTAAAATAAAATATGCTAAATGACCTGGGTTGCAAAGTCCAATCTCCGAAAAAGTCAAGACTTATGTTGCCTTTTCAGACTCTAAGTACCAGGATGTAACACCATACCCTGATGATAGTGTATCCTGGCCTAAAACTGCTTCATAAGTTTCACTGTGAGTATGCTCAGCGCAACTATTTCACTAGTTATTTTTATTCCATTTGTATCCCTCACCTTTTTAGTACTCATCACTTAAATCTTGTTAAATTTAGAATTATTAACTTCCTCGGAAGTTTCCTGTTAGCATTTCTACAGCCTCAGACAAAGTTTGAGCACTTTGTAAAATCTAGATTCTCCCAGTGTTGAGATGGTGGGCTTGCAAGCATGTGTTCTGCAGCCGACAACCTCCAGGACAATGCTCAGCACTTAAGTATCACTTCAAGCTCTCATTCCTGTTTGAACGGACCAGGCATGGCTGTGTCAGCATATATCACATCCCAGTCTGCTAATAAATACCTGGACACCACCTCTTTTGAGACTTGCAATCATCAAGGTAATACTACAGGTGGACAGGCCACATACTGGCTGCGGATGTAGGTGTGAATAGTATATCTGTGAGCCTGCTTCTCACCTAGGAGTACGAGCATAGTCAATGTATTCATCAGTTTAAAACCCTCACGCTTAATTCATTTGAGGAATTTTTCTTTTAAGAATTGTTATCCTCTTTTTGCAAATGTAGAATCAACACCTAGACAGATGAATATCCAAATTTACTTCTCATTCGAGATGTCTAATGTAATATTCACTATTTTCATCTCAACTTCTGCAAACAATCTTGAAGGCAACAACTTATCTCGCTACTCAACCTCAGCTTAATCTCTGAAGTCATCAAGTCTGGAGGCTGAACAGGATAGAGGGTCCACTTTAAAAAAACACCTGGGAATAATCATGTAATTAAAGACTGTGCAAGGATACCTGTATATGCAAGACACTTTTTAGTCACATGCAGCCTGACTCTGCTGATCAATCTACAGGCAGCTTCTAAGCAAACACTGCTAATGAGTGGGAGTGGCTCTCATGCTCCTGATTATTATTTTTTTAATAGATCTTTAGTAAAGAGAGAAAGATTTCTTGGTAGCTCTTTCATGCACAGAAAAGTGAAAGTGCAATGGCCACAAACTGCAACATGGGACATTAGAAAAAAAACAAATAAATCATAATACGAGTGGTAAGGCATTGGAATAAAGGCTAGAGAGGCTGTATCATCCCAAGCCTTGGAGAGTTTGAAAGGTGGACTGCACAAAGCCCTACGCAATTTGATATAACTGCAACCTAGCCCTGCTACCTTACTGCAGCAGGACCACCAGCCTAAGCTTTTCTCTGACTATCCTGGGATGTCTCCACACAGCCTTTGCTGCATAGTGGGGTGTAGAGACTTTTCCCCACTGCACCGTGAACACATTCATTGTTCCAGGTGCAAAAGAAATTGAACACATTCCTGATCAACTTCATTTTCATGATACCATTTGTAAAATCATACTCATATATGACAGGTTATTTACATATAATCCTTTCTAGGTTTCCTCATGACTGAGTAAGCATCACACAAATGTATATTCCCAGTGAGATGTCATAGTTTGGCTGAGGCAATTAGATCATCGTAAATGGAAATAGTAGTGAACTACATTCAGTCTGACCTAAGTAAATTGAAGGGAATGAAATATCTAGCTCCAAATTGCACTATAATCTATCTAGACTTTCTGATAGTCCTGAAAGACCGATAGTCTAGCAAATGGCTGTAATCATCATATGGGTGCAGTTTAACTCTTCAGACTTGTCAAAACAGCAATACTTGCAGAACTATCAGCCTGCAGATGTGAATGGAGCCTTCTGGTTGGGTAGGTTCAGTGAAACACTGGTAAAATTTCAGAGGACATTTCCTTCTGATACTTGTCACTTTAAAAAAGTAGTTTATCCAAAAACTTAAACATGATCACAATTAACTGATTTATCATGAGTAATAATGAATATGTCAAGCTCCGACTCCCTGATTCTTACTTTGCAACAATTCTTCTTCAAGACAGTTGGAAATACCTTCCAGGGTATGAAAAACACAAGAGCAACATGTGTGTCAGTAAATGATGTTGAAAAGCTACAACTTGTTAGCCAGAGCTCATTCTCTGAGACCAAATGACACAACTGCTCCTCAAAGCAGGATGGTCATGTTTGGAGGGGTCATGGGCCACTCTGTTCCCAAAACTGTGCCCCTAGTGTTCCTTGGAGAGCACTGACTCTCATGAGCCAAAAAAGTGCCAAGGAGCAGCTAATGGGAGCAGTGAGACCAGTGCTCAGGTCTCTGCCCAGCCTTGTCAACTCATACATTCATATATGAGCACATATATCCATATGTGAGCACATATATTCATATATGAGCACATATAGTCATATGTGCTCCAATATGTCGGTATATGAGTATGTCTAGGAGACACATTTTGTCGTCTTTCAGTACACAGACTTCACCAGGGCAGTTTTATATCTAGCAAGGTTTCGTGCATTGTACAGAACACAATTACTGGCATTCTCAAAGCACTATCTTAATTTATCACCAAACAACTCCTGCAACAAATAATTCCAATTAGTTCTTAAAACAGGATCTCATTTTAAAGGACAGAAGTTTCTGGAAGCACATGCTATCTTCGAAAGAGAAAAACAAAATGTTAATCCTCAAATGATTTAGTATTCTTCACCTCATGCAACAACTCAATCGTTCTATGTGTCATGGCCTGATCTTGTAGTCCTTTCTCTTCTAAATCACCCTGTTTTTAGCAAAGGGATGAAGAGCTACAGAATTAGGTCCTGACCTTCAACCAATATTCTCCTCAAAGCAAAAAAATGCATTCTGCCTGCTCAAAATTGCCATGATAGTAGGTGGCATAGGGAAATGTAATAGTTCTTTGGTAATGAGGTTAAGTTATATTCAATTTTTATTTCAAGAGAGCAGAGAATTTCTTTCTCCCAGGAATCCTTACTGGATTCAGAAAGTCACTCACAAATAGAGCACGTGGAGATGGGCTTCAGAATATCTGCAGCAAGATCCATACGGCACATACAGATGGGACTAATCCACCCGTTCCCTAGATGTAATTGCAGTTTCACAGAAATTCTGCTAAAAACACGTTTATTTGGCACTAAATAAGATGACTAATTACAAAGGATAGCTGCACATAAATTCCAGACTGAAATTTTTGGCACATTTCTAATTGTCACATAAAAGAAAATGACATCCTCTCTCTACTCAATTTTTCCTAATTAAATGCAAAATATGACATTTTTCCTACTACTCTTATCAGTGTAAATGAAGGCTATTTCAGTTTAGTTATCAAATGCAGCATATGGTTCCCTGATTATTGATTTATTGTGCAGCAGAAATCCTAGGCAGATGATTTCAGGAGAGGATCTGACGATCTGACCATGTCTCCAAGTGACACCTGTAGAGATGCTCTCACTCCAGAGTTACAAACTGTTCTGTATAGAGTTCTATGAAGGTGATGTGGCTCTAAACTAAGGACTGCAGGATTCAAGGTTTCTTTTCTTTTTTTTCCTCAAAGTTAGCTAAATAAAGTGTTACATACATTTAAAACAGAAATTTTGCACACTAATTTAGTGTCATTACCAGCAATCTTTGTTTGTCTTTGACCTGTTCAGAGCAAAAAGTTATTACAAACAGCCAGCACCCAAAATCACATAAGACATATCTGGCAAAAGAAGATGAACTCAAATCTTTTGCGTCCCAAGACAAATTGCATGTCCATATAGCATTTCTAATACTGTGAAGAAGGCTAAGAGAAATTATGTAAATTCCTTTCCTGACAGCTTTGAACAACAAATAAAAAAATTACCTTAAAATAGCACACCATGTAAGATATTCTAGTATATGGAACATTAAAAAAAAAAAAAAATCCAATCTTACAACAGCAGTACATTGCCAGTCTAGCACAGAACAGTCATGTTTTAGTTGTACAGTGGTAATTTATTGTTGCTGCCTTTATCTACACAGACAAGAAGAGCTCTGTCATTCTGTCCATATAACAGGATGCCAAATATGTCGGTTTTTTAATTGCTTAGCATCTACCAAACAGCACAAGATTTCCCATGTGGGAAAACACATGCTAAGCAGGAAAAAAAAAATGATGACAAAAACCCCCGAAACAAACAAAAAAATCCCCCAAACTACAATTTCAAGTGTGACATTTCTCAGCACTGGACAAAAAAGGAATTCAGGAAGAATGCAGCTGGTTGAACATCGTCACTTGCCCTGACTGTGAGCCCTTCTTTATGCATGAGAATTTAAAAACTAATGAGTATGCACAGAGCATTTCCACTGATTCACCACCACAGAGAAGAGGTCTGTCTGGGATTTCATTCAGAAAACAGCTAAGAAAATAGCAAAACACAGGTATGGGAGAATCTCTGTGGTGCTCCATGGTTCTACCTTTCCTTGGTAATAGAGCTACCTTGTAAGACTGTGGGCATTTTCCCCACCTTGTTGCACATAAACCCTCACTCGAAAGCACATTTCTGACACATTTCCAATATGAAGCTCTTCAGGAATCCACAAAAACATGCTGCAAGCCAGGGCTTGCAAAAAAAGGCCAAAAAAAAAAAAAAGAAGACAAGCATCATTCTTCACTCTTTTTTGATAACTTTTTAATAGCCTTTTGGTAATCAAGGGTCACGAGTCAGACTCATACATACCCCAAATTATGAGATTACTTGAAAAGCCATAAACATTTTCAAATGCAAAAAATAAAATGGATTTGACCTTTCCAACATATTCATTTCAAGGGCACTTTTGTTCACTTGTTTGACTGCTTTAAACTGAGTTCTGTATGTTGCACTTGCCTCCCGAAGTAATGATGTTGAGAAAAATGCCAAATATTGTGAGAACTGTGATAAATGCTGTTGCTTACAACCCAGTAAAACCTCCCTCTCCACCCACGTTTTGCCAGAGGAAGCCAGAAATGGCCCAGATCTGCTGCTCTCCACATCTCACTCGAAACTTCTAGAGACACTGGTGGCTATCAACTGTCCTTGACAGTGGGAGAGAAGGCTGCAGTTATTTGCAGTAGCTGTGTGTGGTCAGGATTGTAATGAGATGGGTCAGGAGTACAAGCAAGAGGGAGCTGATGAGAAACAGGCCACACAGAGACTGGTGAAAACACAACCATTTACTGGCTTTCTGCCTTCACAAATGCATCTCAGCCTAGCAATGCACCTGGCCATTCACTCTTCAGCGCTAAAGACAAAATTTAGGATCACAAGCTCCATATACCGAGAACATTTACAATGATAATCCTGAGATGCTGGCTACCAATGGAAATTTTGAATTCAAACCCATTCTCTTCAGCCCAGAGATACTCATCTTTCATTTTCTGTTGCTTAAGGATTGCCAGCTTTGATAGAACTGCAGGACACAAACCTTAGATATTATTTACATATATCAATTTAGGAGAAAGCATCAGCAACAACATGAGCAACTCTATCAGCCAGGAACATTTTATGTCTAAATCTCAAATTCTCTAAAGAAATCTTCAGACTCAAAGAAATGTCTAACTGCCTTAAAATTCATCTTCATAATCTTGATATGCGATTTTTATCACTGACATACTACTGCATGCCTGGATTTTATTGTAGTCTGGTTCCTGTTAAAGGTGTCCGTTTGGCCTCATTGAGGTATAATGCCTTAAAATCACCTTTTCCTGTTTATTTCATTTGGAGTCAGTGAGGGACTCAAAGGCATTCTCCTGGTGGGAAGCTAAAAACTAGACCTTACACTTGTTTCAGTGGTGTAAATCTATTGCAATACCATTGATTTCAGTGACATAGTATGTGGTTACATCCAGAGAAAGCTATATTTGGTGGTGCAAGCCCTTTTCCACACATAGCTGTAGTGTTTTGAGAAAATACAGCTGTGCATTTGCCCTTTTTTATACTCTTCTGCAGCTATCTGCTACTGACCACTGTCTGAGACAAGACCCTAGACTAGTTGGATCCTCTGTCTGCCCTTCTAAGGTCATTGTTATGGGGTTTTTTTGTAGAGCAAAAATTTCCACAAATATACCAAACCTACTCATTTAGCCTGTAGAGTTATCTCTCAGAATCTATTTCTTTAATTACACAAAATATTTGGATCCTCTTGTTTAAGTGGAGACTGTAAATAATGTACTGTTTAATATATTTTAAAAACCACCTGGTATTGAACAAACCATTTAATCTAACTTGGTTAATTTGGAATCAATATTATAATTAATTCTCTACTTCATCCGTCTTTTCAAGTGGTGGAACAAAATAGCTTGTATCAGCTCAGCCTGTGTGAAACACTGCTTCCCTCTGCTAACTTAGATAATCAGCAGAACAACTCATTGCGTTTAGGAATGCTTTATAGGAGCAATTAATGTAAAAAGAAAAAGAAAGTATATGACAACTTAATTTATCTGATCTAGTGTCTGATTTCATTTTTAAATAATCAGTCAGTGTGAACCATACTAGCTTCCCTTTAGGCAAATCATAGGGAACTGAACTTCCTGCATTCCTGGTAAATGCTGAAGTACTCCTGGGCTCACCCTGCTTGAAGAAGGCTCAAGGTACACATGTTAACACGAAAAAAACCACAGTCCCATTGGCTCCAACCTGCCAGATTCCTCTAGTGTCACCCAATACAGCACCTAAGTTTCCAGCTAGCATCACAAGATTGAGATATAGGTCCCCTCACCCTTAGAGAAAAAAACTCAGGATTTATAATACAGTGCATATTTTACCTGCCAGGAAGGGCAGCAAGCCTAATGGAAAAGCAGGTTGTCACCAACCCTGTCACTTTCTTGTCTGCTAATGACCCAAAAGCTGAAGGATCATCAGAAATCATGCTCACACTTAATAGATTTTCCTAATTACCGGTCAACCAGACATATGACCTGAGGGAATAGCCATGGCTGAGAGCTCTGCATTGCAAAAAGACCAACTGCTACAGCAGTTAATTCTTTTTCCTGCAGCAGAGAGCTACTCTGCAAAACTTCAATTCCCTGTAATATCCAATCCAAACATGCTACAAATCATTATTTTTTAAAATCCTTTTGAAAGAATCATTTCTGTTATCTGTGTCTCTCTTAGAGAATGACTTTCCTACCCCATGAGACCTGAGCTGTGAAACGGGAATCAGGACAGACTGAAAAATTGTTTTATACTTCTACTCTGAAAGCAGTTTTGTGGGGTCCAGTGCTCAGCCAGGGCCACCAGCGCCTTGGATTGGTGTGATGCCAAGTAACATCATAAGTGAAGATCTGTTTTGAGTAGAGGGTCCAGAAGTCTGTAAAAAAAATAGAAAATGTATGCCCCCATGGAGACATCAGAAGGATTTAATGACTTCAAACTTCCTTTACAGAGTCTTCCAATTCCCATGACTTTTATTTAGTTTAATAAGAACTGTGAGCATGCAGATTTAGTCACTAGAATTGGCAAACTCTTGATAGTTCCTTAATGCTCCTATTCCTTTAGCCACGTGATTAATAAAGAGTGTTGGTTTTTTTAGGAGGGGGAGGGGAAGATTTTATGGTGCTGAGAAAGTTTCTTAACATAATCAGAACACTCCCTTAGAGATTCAGAAAAACAAAAGAATAATTCCAGATAACATTCAGGGCAATCATGACTCGTCACGATTTGTAAACTCCAGAGGCCCCCATCTTTGCAACGATTAAACCCCCTTTATTGCTGGATCTGAACAGCACAGTAAACACACAGTAGTACCTTAAGGCATCTACCCATGAACAATACCCTGGCAGCCAGGCTTTCTTTGGTGGGGCAAAAATATACAAAAAAGAAACCTTGCACACAACAATATCGGTTCCCAGCAGCATTATTGCAATCTACTGATGTGCTGAATGTGGCACATGGGATGACTTACATCCCATCCCTCCTTATGAGGCTTTTCTCTGATCTCTGCTCTGATCACAGACACAGCAGCAGGACTTCTGAGAAGCCTCTGGAAATTGTAATGTATTGCCCATAAGCATGAGTAGGACAAGTGAAAAACATGAGTGCATCTGAATGACTTGCAGATTTTGGAGGCTTTGTCCTTAAGGTTGTACTGCTGTCGAAGTCACACTCTCCTAATGCAAAAAACCAGTGGAGGTGACACAATCAGAACTGGTCTCAGATTAAATACACTTTCTCTCATTGCCCTTTACTCTATCTCCACTGACAAGAGACAAATGCAAGGCTGGCACTGGGGAGCAACTCCAAAACCAATCTGCACTAAGAAACAAATTCCCCCATTCCCAAGAAATTCCTAGTTCGATGGCTCAAACCTCGCTGTGATCATTTCCACCCTCCCATAACAGATGCCTCTATAACACATTTGCTCCTGCAGGCTTACTGATTAAAACTGCTCAAAGAAAAGTCGATGTGACTTGGCCTTTAATCATTTAATTTAGTAAGAAAGGAAAACAAACCAAAAACTTCATACTTTCTTTATTTGTCTTACTGGATAACAGTTTTTGGCAAACACTGGTACCCAGCTGAATTTAACAGCACATTAAGTTGTTACAGTACTGGCAAATACAGAGCACACTTGTTAATAATAGTGTTAAAAACTATGACAACAAGAACCCAGGCTCTTCTGTAAGAATTACTGGGAATCTTGTGCCCATTTCATAGCTGAGATCTCCAGAGAAATTCCCATGTGCCTCATGCAGTTTCAAATTTTAAGAGGAGCTGCAACAAAAAGCAGTAGTCAAATGCTGTTCTTCCCACGCTAGCCCTGCTAACTTCAGAGATGATGCACAGGAAACAGAGACCAATTAAGCTTGGTTTTCAAACCACGCCATCTTAATACAGAGCATCACTGCTAAAGTTTGTCCAGTAGCTAAATAATCTTGGTTACAGAAATTTTGGGTGAATTATGAGAAGCAAACTGGGGACAGAATGGCATCCCAAATATCACATTTGGTTATTAATCTGAGACCCAAAAAGGATGAAATTCAAAACTAAAAACAACTGAAAGATAGGAATATTAGTCAAAAGTCTTCTTCCAAGCAATATTCTTAATTTAACTTCCATTCCAGTTGCAATTACAAGTACAGGTAAGCCTGAATATATGTAAGAAGTTATGTCATAACATTGACTACATATATAAAAAAATTCAGCGCTCAGTATGCAAAACCCAGAGCTTTTTCCCTTCCTAATGTATAACTATGTAAACCTCCCTGGTGTCATTTTTTGGACATCTGGTCCTTCTTGTTTGCTTTTTGAATTAGGTATAACATATTCATCACGCAGATTCCTCTCTTTGGCCTTTCTGCACTATGTGTGCTGGTAAAATGCAAGGGCTTGCAAGCTCTTCAAACTCAGTATTCAGATAAACAAGTGCAACTATAATATATCTAGACAGAGAGATAACATATGCTTTGACTTGTGCTAAGAAAGCATCTTGCAACTTGCAAAAGGTAACATAATATTCATCCTCCCCGTAAAAAGGGCAGAGTAATTTAACAGGTATACATTTCTATGCTTCAGTTCCCAAGGTTCATCTGGCAGGAAAAAAAACTGGCAGGAGGCCCATTTGACGAAATATTTCTAACACTTTAGAGCTACTCAAAATTTCTGAAACAAAAGTGTTGAACCCAACACAATCTAGTGACTGAAACCAACATTTCTGCTGCGAATGTGCTAATTTTGCTGAAATCATTAGAAAAGGTGGCTTATTTTTAGAACAGTCCAACCATGACAGAGACCATGGGCAATAACACTAAAGATAAAATAGAATCTGGTGGCCAAGGCTGACAATGCAAGAGGGGAAAATTTATTCAGTTTCAGAGCTCAGTGCTGAACTTGGACACACATGTCCCAGGTGTGAGTCTTCTTCTTTCACATGGACACTCTGTTTTTCTAGTCTAATTAATATTTAATTGTTTATGCAGCTGCAACAAGAAAGACTGAGAGAAATTCAGCCCAAAGCAGCAAACTGCTGCATGGTTAGTACATTCCTAGGGGAGGTGGGAAGATAGCAAATATCTTCATTTTCCAGCAGTTTGCTTTTCTAAACTGTACTTTTTTTACCAAGGACTTATGCAGTTCTTGGGTTCTGATTTACACAAAACAAGAAAAAAGGAGTGTATCTTAACCCTCCCCCCAAAACCACTACAAATAAAAAAAACCCCACCAAACAAAACATAAGCCTGAGCATTTCTGTTAGAAATATTTCTATGCTCACAACTGCAAATAAAAAGTGTAGTGCAACTTTGGTCCCTCAATGGACTCTCTGAAGTGATGAGGCTTTTCTTATTTCTGCATTTCACAAACAATTCCATACCTTTTGAAGACATCTCACAGCAGGCTCTGCACCAGCAGCACTTAAACCCAGCTAGATCTGGCACCAACACACTTTTCTCTCCAAATATTGCAACACGAGTACAGTGATCAGATTGATCAAAGATTATCAAATTTTTAAAAAAGAAACAAGCACGAAGATTGAATAAAAAAGTTTTCATACAGAGGACAAAAAAAGAGCATGATGAGGTCTAGTTTACTCAAGCCTTTTATGTACGTCATTCTCATCCCATCCTCTCTGAGATGGGGCAGCTGTTCTCTCCTTCTCACCTCATCCCACCTGCCCTTTTGAAATCCCACCCAAGGTCACTGTTACTGTCTGTGTCTTCTCAGCCTGGTTAAACCTCTTCTGCAGAGTGTCAGAGGCGTGTATCAAGGCAGATGGCTCTACATTGTGCAACATGCCTTGAAACATCAACCAGGAGGTGTGATACTAGCAGCTAACACAGTGCTCCCTCTCACCCTTGGTTATTTTTTATTAGCTAATTAAATACACAATATATGTGCCCCGATGAAACCACTGCAGTAGCTAGTCAACACATTGCATGCATTACTTCTCACAAAAGTTTCTCCTGCCGTTCTCATCTGCCAGTGAACCACAAACCAAAACAGCACAACCGTGGATAATACACATTTTTCAGAAGTGGGTCAATACACTGAAGTTACAAACGGATCTGTGTGAGTTTAATGATTCCCACATCTACCACAGTGCTAAATGCCAGCTGCCCTAAATGTCAGCCATCTCAGGAATGGCGCACCTTCAGATGAAGTAGCCAGTGATATTTCTGCAAAAAAAACATGAGTTCTATGTGGGGAGCTTCTACGTTGCAGAAATTAGACACCAAACTGTCCGGAGTCTAAATTTGCACCACTTAATGAAAAATAGCTTATCCTCTGGCACTGCAATAGTCAATGGACAACGGCAACATCTACTGACCTATCCATAACCGTGACACTATTAATGGCAATTTGGTTCCAGCAAAAATGCATGTGATTGACCCTACTTCATTAGTCTGGAGATTATTTTACAAACTGAGAGCAAAGTGCTGTGATTTAACAGATGAACTACAATAGCTGATTCATTTAATCTTATTTCAACTCTGACAAACTCAGTTACCTTTCAGAGATAATATATTAATGAAACATCCTCTGTACAAGTATTGGTCCAAGATTAAAGGGAGTGAGTGTCTTTTCTCTGGATTTGTATTTCAAATAGATCTCCATGTGCTTAACTTTATTGATTCAAACAGTAGCTATATGACTAGACAGATAGCTAGATGTAGTGTTTCAACTAATCTAAATTCATGACACCACACAAAAGCATTCAAACAGCATTTTAGCTTTAATCTCACATATCTGACTCCACAAAAAAATCTTTTGCTAACCTACATCAGCTTATAAAGATGCAGCTGCAACAACAATATGGAGGACTGCAGGAAACCTTTGCTAATAGCCTAAATACCTTTTAATTCTAGGCTGTGTGGAAAAATAAAGAAGGCAGCTTTTCCTAGCCTCCTAACCTATATGTGGTGCAGGCACAGACACACCTTTGTGTACCCTCACCTAGACTGCAAAGCAGCCTTGACTCAAGGGGCAAGAGCAAGGCAGACCTAGAGACCGCCAAAACTCGAGAGGCAAAACACTATAACAGCAACAACAAACAAAAAGGGTTTCTGACAAAACATTTGATTAATAGAAAGCCGTTTTTCTTCCCTGTTATGTTTCTGAGTCTGGTCTTGTCTCTTTTCAAAGGTATACTAGCCACAAACCAACAGACAACAATATTCTTAAGTTGGTTAAAAGCTATTGTGTTTCTCCTAGCCCTTGCGGAAGAACCATTTTTCATTTTTGTTTTGGAACTGCTATAGAGAAGAAAGATCATTTGTACAGCATTATGAATGTGACAGCCTCGGGAATGGGAAGGAGTAGGACTGCATCTGCGGTCCTATGGCCTTCCCATACCCTGCAGATACATCTGAAGAGAACGGAGAGAGAAAAGAGCATGCAGCCCACTGTGGAAGAAAAAACACTGACTGCATCTGGTATTTTCAAAATACCAGAAAGAAATAAGGCAAGTAATGAAGTTGTCTAATTCTCCTAGGCAATGTGATAATCCCAGTTATACCAGAAGAGTGAGACAGTACACCAAGGAGACTGTGGTCCCTTTGGGCTCTGGCTCCCAGCTGGAATAGCTCAGCATCTCTACAGAAGTCAGAGCTGTTTTGCACCCGTTGAGAATCTGCCCAAATATTATTAATTTTAGTTTAAAATATTCCAATTTTAACAATATATGTGCAAGTTAAAGGAAAAAGAAAATGCAGCTCAGACCACACAGTTTGTATGCAGTAGCCTGGTTATAAAAAATCCACTGCCAGACATGATCTGAATTAGGAAACGTGTCATTCACCCTGACTTGTCATTGATCACAACTCCTTTAGCGACTTAAAACAGCCAAGAGGAACAGTTTATGCTTAATAAACTTCCAGAAACCTCCAGCAGTGAAAACCAGCATCAGTCCTTTCAGGGCTCTCACTCCTGCAGGGAGTGGGAGGAGGAAGAGAACGGGCGAGCACTGACTGCAGAGCGCTCTTGCTGCAAGAGCTACCCGGCTTGACCGACCTCCCGCTTAGGATTTGTGAAGATGCACGTTATTTCTGCCTTCAGCATTCATTCAGTGTATCTTGCTGGGCTGTCTTTCTAGACTGTTTATTTTCTAAGGGATGGCTCAAAACATGACTGGCCCTCAGGTTACATGAGTCAAAGTAGCAGGCAAATTAGAAGCCTAAAGGAATCAGGAGGGAAAAAAGGCACTTGGAAATTAGCACTGAAAGATATTCAAACTTGTCTCAGACCCTCACACCTCCTTCTGTTAAAATAGCCAGAGGGAGATTGTTCTACTCTTTTCTTACAAAGCTGAGGGATTTAATCTTACCTATGCTCTTACATCAGAAGTGTACAAAGCTTGCTCAGGCTCTGTTGTTTTTCTGCAGCTTTTATTTTACACTCCTGTCATACACCTTTCTTATCCGTTTGCCTTGTTTTTATTTTATTTTTCATTTTTAAAAATTATTTTTATTCTTTTTTTCTTTTGAAGACAATGTGTTTCCTGAAGAGACGTTCAGCCCACGTTGATTGATTCAGCAGTTAAGTCTCCTTTTGTTTTTCTTGTGAATTTTAAAGATCTGGACTGGACAGTCTTGAATCAATTATGTTATCAGGACTGGTTTTTATTCTACTGCAAGCAGTACCCTATTGCTGATTTCCAGCACAGAATCACCACTCATTTCAGTACAGTTTGGCTTTAACAGACTGAATCATTGGCTGGTTTTGTCTCTTACATAAAAGAAGAATCAGCCTCAGTAATCAGAGCTAAGTCTCAACACTAGGAGAAAAAAAAAACCAAAAAACCAACAAAACACCAATACACACTCTTCCCGGTGCCAAAAACCCTCACATGTCCACTGCATAAAGAGAGCACTGTTAAAATCTTTGGTTACAAGACCTTGGCTAAAAGGAATTTTTTAATCTGGTTAGTTATTTTACCAGCTCTTTGATAATGATCATCAGAAGAAAGGCATTCTTCACCCTATGCAATTACCACGAAATCGTCCCTAAATTGTCCCTAGGAAAATTCAGCTGGCAGTTTCAGCCATTTCTCATTTTGTACCTTTTACCATCTAAAAATGTTCAGGTACAGGTACTTCCATGAGACAAAAGCCACCTTTTTTCATCTGATCCTATAAACTCCTTTTTCTGACTATTACAATATGTCAAAACTGCAGGTTTGTCTTGCTCTCAAATCTATCCTTTCTATATTCAGATTAAAGTTTTACCTACAAATGACAGTTCTGCTGCATTTCAATTACACTGTCATTACAAGACACACTTCCACATGACAGACAGATGATTATATTTGCATCTGTCATCCCAGTGCAAAATATTCTGTAGCAGAGAAAGATTCATGAACTTATTTCTCAAATACTTTTCTAAGTATCATCCTATTAGGATACCCATAAGTTCAGCAAGTGGGCATAAACCCCAGCCCAGCCCTGGAGAAAAAGCACTATCTGCTCATTGGGATGGATGTTTTTTAATGAAGGCTTGTATTCTCTGAAACTTAGGCCACTACTTTCTGAAAAAGAAGATAAATTAAAGCAGCCTGGTTCAAAAATAGTGATTACAGCTCTCGGTGTTAGTCAACAGGACAATGTTATCAGGAGTTCCCACCAGAAATTAAAAGCTCAGTCATTCCTGGCAAGGCAAGTTTCATGAAGATGCTCTAAGTTCTCTGTTCTTGTCCTGGATGTTTTTAACACATTCAGTTTTCATAACAGGAGAATCAGTTGAAACTCAAGCTACAGGGAAGCAAGGCCAGGCATGAAAGGCTGCAGCAAGTGGTCCAGCTCAGGACTGTGGCCCAATGGCCAGGCAGTTTCCTCCATCTCCCATTGACTCAAGTCTGCTGGGATTAGTTCTCCTGGGAAAATAAGTATTTGTTACTGTAGGACATAACAGTTGCCTACCAGATGAACTCATCTGGAAGACTAGAGGGACTAAGGACAGAAAGATTAAAAGCTCTGCCACATAGAGCAAGAAATAGATTTTGTGTAAGTAATGGATTTTTTTTTTTTACCCTTTTTCTCAGTCTCAGGTTTTTATACAATTTTGGCTAGAAGCAGTTTGGATCTGCTATACAGATCTCACTACATTTACAAGAGTGATCAGTGACAAATGATTGCTAGTAGCTGAAACTTGCCAAAGCAGTAAGCTACTATTTTGTAACTCCAGTCATACTTACATCTAGGTTGTATTAGCAGTATCAGGAAAAAACCAAGCTGAAATGAAAGCAGTGATTTCCATCTTCTTCATGGATTTTTAGAGAGAAACTGAGTTGCCACTGCAGGAATGAATATGGATACGCTCCCACTACAGAGGCAAAAACCTCTGTATGTTTTTCTGTCTAGCTGTTGCCAAAGGAAACATCAGTACCTCAGCCTCTCAGAATTATGCCAATTACTATCTATAGTGCAGACAAAGCAGAGATGCAACTTCACAACTGTTCCTGTGTAAGATGCAAGTAAGTGTTAGGGAACAGTAGACAGAAGAGTTTCTTTGTTATCTAAAGAAGAAAAACACTTGGGCTTCTATCTGCTGAATATCTGCAACTGACCCAACAGTTCCTGAAAAACACAACTAAATGTGTGAATTTTAAATATGATCAAATATCAAAGGAAACTGCTGCAGAGAAATACACTGGGGAACAAAAAACCAAACCAAACCAACACATTTCTTTAGAGGATGTTGAGCTCACCTCCTGCTCTCCACACAATAAAATGAGTGAGAGATGCCTTTTCATCCCAAAATGAGAACGAACGTCATAGCCTGAAAATCTGCCACAAAGGATCCGTTACAATGCCCTTCCAATGTTTTGTACATATTGGACAGGTTTCCACTGCATCATTATTTCTATTGCAAAAGGCTCTAGTGAGAACTGCTTTCACAGTTTCAGGCATTCCAATTGATGCACGACCCCAGCTTGAAGACAAGTAGAGTTTTATTTGAACTGTATAAAATAACTGAATATAGAAAAGGAAGAACGAACGAAGGTAAGAGGAATAGAATAACACAGTCCCATAGATGGATAACCTGAATATCTTCAAATTTGGTGTCAATTTTATTAGAGAATCAAGTAGTCAAGTCACTAGTTTGTAAGATAGTATGTCTTCTTTTTGGCTAAATTAACATTAATGGACAGAAACCCATAAGAACTTAGCTATATAAACTCCAACATACAGAATCACAGAATCATCGGAAGGGACCTCTACGATCATCTAGTTCAACCCCCCTGCTAAAGCAGGATTGCCTAGAGCACACCTATTTGCCTAGAGCATACTTAGTTGAGGTTAAGCTCTGAACATGGAAATGTCCACTCAAAGACTAACTGCGCAGCTCAGGCTTCCTAGTCGTGATCTCTGACACCCTTGCTAAAACAGCTCCCAGAATGACAAACAGTACCATTTTTCCAGAGACACGTGAAGTTTTCTTGAGGACCTGGAGAACTATACAAACCACTGAAGAGTCATCAGGCACGGCTCTGGTCACTGTGGATTGTTCAAGTAAACTTGTGACCATGGAATAATAGGTTAAATGCTAGAAAGTATAGGGCACAGAAATCACCAAACTATTTCTACTGTGATTTTCTTATTTTTTTATTATATATTGTCTATTTGTATTTCTGAGCTCCCTGGAACCTTGAAAGGTCTCGGACCTTGAAAATTATGATATTCCATAGAAATAATCAAGAATATCATTAATCTTAAATAAGTGTTTTATCAATTTCTCTGTACAGGAACAAACTCTGCTCCACCTTGATTTACGCATCAATACAAATTTTCAAAGAGGCATACACAAATGCATGTGTCAGGTGACCATTTAGTAATTAACCATTAATACTATGATCTGTGGGCACATTTGGGCAGTGCTAAGAGCCTAATTTAGAATTCATTTTCTTTGGAGATCTTGCTGCAAACTTTTACAGTTTTCTTATTTAACTTTGTGTTAACAGAGCATAATGGTGGATTCTACAAGGAGAACATTCATTCACCCTTACTCCAAGGAGAAACAGAGAAAGGGGATCATATCCAGGGAGTTACTTTGATGTTCTTCCAGTTCCTGTTTGAATGACAAAACTTATCTCAACTTTTGCTCCTTTTTTCTCATGAGAGGGCAATTTCAGGAGAGAACTACCAGTAGCCTTGTAAACATCTAAATACCATGTTTTATCCATATAATCTGGCAAGATTCAAAGATCTGAATATCTTTTACAGAGTAATTGATACAGTTTGGGCTGAAATAGAGGCAGCAAACATCAATCTCAGTGCAAAGTGGGACACACTGCTCTGAGTTTCAGTATAGTTATGTTAATCAGTTGAACAACTTGAGAGAAGAGAGTCATTAAGGGTAACCAAGGGGAGAGGTGATAAGACTTATTTCCTTATCAGTTGGACAGAAAGTGGAACAGAAAGGATTTATCAAGAAGGAAGGCTTAGAAAAAATTCTAATGTAAAATAAAAATGAATCTGTTGTGTCTGTATTTCTAATACCCAACGTTACACATTTTATCCCAAATCACCTCCCTCAAAGGTATTTTGTATATCTCTCTTGAGAACCGGGCTCAGCAAGCCAGAGATAAAGACTTCTGCAAGAAACATTCTTCTCCGAGTACTGGCTTTTCTGTCCTTTTCCAATTATCAGCGCAGAAGTATTTTGGTGCAAAGTCATTGTTTTACTCCAGGAGGGTATTTGGTATACTAGAGAAAGTACATTGCACTAAGGTTTCCATGTATAGAGCTTGCTGGTTGTCAAGAACTTTTTCTTTTTTTTTGTGATGGCACTGGAGATATTTTGGCAGCTTTTGTATTTACTGTTCTCACACAACTGGATTCTATAAAGCTTCTCATAATCAGTTCGTTGAGGTTTGGGATTGCTGTTTAAAGGACAGAAGGGAGAGGATCAGCATATGTTATTTTTTCAATGCAGGAAGTAATCATGGAGTGCTTTTTCTGCAACTCATATGGGGTAGTAGCATAAAGCCCCTAGTAATTTTCTAGTAGTGTGTCTAAGTGTGTTGTTCAGATGGTTTATTCCAAGATGTAAGTATTTCCATAGAAAAGCATCTTGCTGTATGAAAGTTCTACTTTGCTGGCTGAAAAGGGTTATGTGCATTTCCCTCCTCAGTGTAGATGCAGAGATGTTTAACTACATCACGAGTATGATGTGTATTTTGAATAACAGCTTGCTGTGTAGCAGTAAGAGTCTAGGTTACCGAGTTTTCTATGAAGAGTATTTTATAGATTGCTCTCTTTGCTGTTGAACATAACTACAAAGTTTACCTGGTATAGGAATAGTCTAAAGATAAGATAGTTAATGCATTTGTGCCAAAAAAACCCCCAAACAAACAGATAAAAGACTTACTACCTGTCAGACTGGGGAATTACATGTCCCACTCCTTTCAATCACATTAGTACATGGTTATACAATTGCTTGCTATCCCTACTGAAAATTCACGCTGGATGTCCAGCTGTGATTTTATGTTGCTTTACAAAACCCTATCAGCTATTAAAGTCCATTTGCTCTGGGGATTTCATTATGTGAAAATTTCAAAATCCACTTGTCAATGAATAGCAGAATCACCAGTCATTTCTTGGGGGTCAATTCACACTGAATGTTTGTAGCCTTTCTACTGACAGCTAAATGACAAACCAGGGCAAGCAGAACTATTTGAAGTGATAGGAAACAAACCTATTTCTATGCTAATATGTTTGAAACACTATGTTTCTTGGACAGTATCATAATGTTGGAGTCTATAAAATGTCTATACAATATTTGTTCCAGTGCTGTGCTAATAAACAAAGATTCATTATTCTAATTTTGTCCTTCATTCTCTGTAACCTTTGCAGAAAGAAAAAAAAAAACCTCATAAACAGTGGTGATAAATTAGCATAGAGAACTAGACATATTTACATGGGCATAGACTTCATATCAAAACACTAATTACTGCAGGCAAATTTAGTTTTCCATTTAATCAGATTTTACAGGTAATTAGCAGTCAACTAAGATTAATTACAAATCATTTTGTGTTAATGTCATCTTTTGGTCACAGAAAGTTTACACAGTGTTTTAGTTGCCTGATATAAAAGCTAATTCTTATATAGACATATCAAGGTTACGCAAACATGTTTTTAGTTCACTGTACACCTCTTACTTATCTTAGAAATATGCTTTTGCACAAGATACCTGCTGAGTCTCCAGAGAGGCATACAAGATCTCCAGCAAGCTACCCAAAACTCCTGTAAAGCTGCAAGATATTCCACCCAACCAGACTTCTGTATTATTCAGTTGTAGTCAAAACGGTTATCAGATGTGTTAAGTTCAATACTTTCAGTGTGAGACCACACTTTTGTATCCCACTCCCTGCTTCCTTGCAGCTACATTTATGCAGTCTTTCTCACACTCCTTCCTCCAGTGCTCGATGAAGCCACTGACGAGCCCTTCAACTGTTGATGAGCTGTGCTGCACTTTGAGGACAAGAACTGTCACATTTTCAGAGGAGTCCAACTAGCTGGTGGGGTCTCCAGTTGAATCTTAGTATTACAGTCCTTCCACTCAAGCAACCCTGGGTACCCAAAGAATCCCACATCATGAAGAAGAAGGACATTTCCCAGGCAAGCCTGGGAACTGCCTTCAGAGTAGGCTGGGGATCTTAGAGACATCGGAATAACAAAGCAAGCAGATAGATTTATGGCCAGATCTGGCTCTGGGAAAGATCATGGAAAACTCAAAGCATAATTGCTTTGAAAAAATGCACAGTGAGACCTTGAGAAGGCTCTAACTCTTGACAAGCAACCACGTTGCATCATGCTGAGATGCTTTTGTCTTCTTTCCTACTTGGACAAGTCTACAGTTCTGGTCTGCTTTCCTCTTTCCTATTGCAATTCATGTGCTGTAGCTCCCTGGAAGTCTCATACAGGGAACTCACTGCCTGAAGGGCTAGTCCTCCCTTGTTCAATCAACCTGACTCACCAAAGCTCATTCTCAAATTAATAAAGCCACCAGTTTCCATCCTTTCCCAGGCCTCTTCACAGAGATGTATGAAGTCCTAGTCTTACTTCATGCTCTATGAGCTCAAATAATTGAGTTCACATTACAGACAATTCTATACAGAGCCAAAGCACCTCCCAACCTGTCACCACTCAAGAATGTGAAAATGGAGAGTAAAGGAAATGAGGTTTTAGGCCTCATCATAAACAGTCAGTGATCAGAGCTGCTACTGAAACCAGAAAGCACAGAAAAATCACATCTTCTGAAAACCTGTTCAGAAAGTTGGCTGTAAAGGTCAGACAGAAAAGTTCACAGGAGGCTCATGGGCTCCAGTATCTCAGAAGGCAGCAGGGCTTAATTCCAAATATCCTACTTTGTGGGAGCAGGACATTTCAAAACAGTCTTTGGGATACATCTCACCTATTCAGAACTGAAAAAAAGGTCTCTCAAATAAAAGATAGAAGCTCAAGGACAGAAAGCATCAATAAGCAGTTTCCGGGGGAGCCACACTGCAACTGAAAAAGGTGGCCCCAAGCAAAACTGATGGGTAAGAAATTTCTGTAAAAGGGCAGATCCCTCTGTGGAGCACCACTGACTTGGCTTCACACAGGCTTGATCTCACTCAGATCCCAACACATAGTGCTTCTTATTTGGCTGCCCCTTTAAAGGAATGGAAAACTGTAGGATGTGGGCGACACCAAGACCGTGTGAATCTGTGGACTTGGTTTCGTAGTTTAGTGGAGGAAGTAGGGGCAGGGCAACACTGAACTCATCTCTCCTCCCCTCACATGCAACTTGTGCAAAGTTTCTGCTGGTGTCAAAGGAGAAAACACTCATTAATGGGCCTTAATATTCGTCTCTAAACCAAAAAGGCTTTAATGTCATAGTCTGATCTCAGATAACCAAAACCAAACCATCAGAAATCATTGTGAGAAGTCACACAGACGTTTTCCTCTCTTTTTGTTTCTCACTGCCCTCATCTACCTTAACAAAAAAAAAATCCAAGAACCAACCGGAAGCATATGAACCAAAAATGAAGGAGTGGATATAAATTTGCCGTGACTGTTCAAGATACCTGACTGTGGAGCATACTGAAACCGATTAGTCTGAATGAGGAAATAAAACTGATTGAGAGGTGAATAACTGGGAGTATTTTATCAAAGTCACTTGAGGCAGGAAAACAGAAATACACGCAAGGTGTCTTCTTTGCAAAGCTTCCAGCTGCAGTTACAAAAATCACAAAATGCATTTCTAAGTGTGAAACCAGAGTTTGAGAAATTGCAGAGTTTCTCTCACAACAGCATGGAAACCTCTTTTCCATTGTATCAATTCTCCTCTGCTCAGGTGGGAAGTCTCTTGTGAACATCTGCCCCAGGTACAAACAGATCAAATGCCTGCAGACCATCAGAGCAGAAGGATGCTCATCAAGTCATTCGTCCAGTAGGGCAACGTGACCTTTGAGTTGACCGTGCAACTGCAATAATGTAATTCGAGAGTCACAATATAATTGAAAACCAAAACCCACTGGCACCTTAATTTCTTTCTTCTTAGGATGAGTCATTTAGAAGTGAAATAATTTAACAATACCCTACATTGATAACCTGTTTTCATCCAGTCATTTCAAAACATTTCACAACAGTTGGTAAAGCTACACATTGCTCCTGTGAAAGAAAAGCTACTCTACAGGGTTCTTTTGGAGGAAAAAAGTGAAAGAAGATCCAGGTGAACAAATAATTTTACCAAGACTAATAACCAGTGATAAAACTGGAAACAAGAATAGGAACACTAGACAGTCCAGTTTTCATACATTACTCTGGAAGAATGTATCCCTTTACAACTGTGTTGGAGAGGTGATCCAAATGACTGACTGTAGCAGTCAGATCTCGTAATAGAAACAATTATATTAAAATTAAAGTTAAAATTTTAAAAAAATAAAAGATTAATGCTGCCTGCACATCAATTCCATATCTGCATTTTTCTAATTAGAGCCTGCAAGCTCTTTTGTCTACTGATTATATATCCAGAGAACTAAAGACAGAATATCTTAATCACTGTCCTGCAACAGAGCAGTTGTCATAGAATCATAGAACAATTTAGGTTGGAAAAGACCCTTGAGATCATCGAGTCCAGCCATTAACCCTACACTACAAGTTCACCACTAAACCGTATCAATCAACACCACGTCCAATCCTGGCCTCTTCAACAGTCACCTCGCTGTGAGGTTTGCAAGTCTCCCAGCACTGTGCTACCATGTAAGGTGGTGGGGCCCCAAAACATAGTTATATAGTTCTGTGCTCACTCATTGGTAAAATTCCTCTCATTAAAGTAGATGTGTTAGAATGACTTTTCCAATGCTTCTGTGCCACATACTACTCTCTTATTAAACTGGAGAACAAGAGCTCTAGCAAGACCTTAAAAACTGCTTAATATTAAGGGGATATTTTCCCTGTCCCTTTCATCACACAATATGGTGACCCAGGCAGTAATATAGGGGTGAACCAGGTGATGCAGAAAAACAAAACCTACCACTCCCACTCACAGAGGCTGAACTGTTGAGGCCAGTATAGTAGGACCTGTTGCGCTTATTCCTGCGCAATTCCCACTTGAGGACATGGACAGACCTGACATAATGTTTTTAATGGTCCCAGCTACACAGTCCCATGACTCCTACTCTGCAGAGTTCAAGGGACTCCACTGATTGTTGCTGAGAAGCAAACACAGTACAACAATTTGGTTTTAAAGAAAACATTATTTACGTTGCTCTTTGTCTGAAACTAAAGTAATGATTGTGACAAAATAAAATTGAGGCTTGTGAATGCATCCATGTGTTTGAACAGCACCTTGTACCAATCCCGCTGAGGGCCTTTCAGCACTACTGCAGCATTAGTATCAATGTTCCCTATAGAGAGCAAGTTTATTTAACTCATTCAGGTAGCAAAAGTGAGTTCAGTAGACAACAGAAAGACCGTAAAAAACCAATTAAATAAGACCTTATACATCATTCATAGAGGCTTCCACCAGAATTCAATGAAAGAAGTTCTGCTTCAACAAGCTAAGCAAATCATTTATCAAGGGAAAATAAAAAACATTAAAGGTATTGTGGCAGTTTACTCAATGCTTCAAACACCAAGCAAAGATACAGAACCTAATTTACATCAAACAAGTTGCTAAAATGTACTAGTGTACTTAGCTTGACAATAGAAAGATAAAAGTTTTCTGTGGTCATACTAGCCTGATGCTGCCCAGAACACCTTCCATCTGCTGCTAGTCTGTTTACAGAACAACTGCAATAGAGAAGGGAGCAGCTGCGCCTATGAGCAGGTGAGAATGGGTCAGGTGATCCAAATGGACCAGTGACAGTGTCCCTTCCCATGTGCTCTGTATAAAAGGGCTCCTAAGAAGAGCCCTGGAGGAGAGTTTGTTAGTTGGTGCTCTGATAGTGTTGGTATTGTCGGTTGGTGTTCCTGCCTCCTGTTTTCTTTCTGGAGAAGAAGAATATTGTGCATCAAGACAAGTCACCTTCCCCTACTCCCCCAAGTAGGACTGCTGTGGCTGCTCCAAGTTTGAGTTTTTTTGGGTTTTTTTTGGAACTATCATTGGGACTCTGGGCTCAGACACACCCCTCTGCTGCCAAGTCTAGTTTGGGACTTTTTTTGGTCAGGGCCTAATTACCCTCTGGAAAGCACTAGTTCAGTACTTACATATTCATTTATATCTTTGAATATATTTACATGTTTGTATATATTTGCACATAATTCACCATCTTCATTATTGTTATTAATGTTATTTTCTGTTTCATTAAACCTATTCTAGGTTGGCGTTTTTTCCAGCCTTAAAAGTTTCTCCCTTGTTCCCCTGTTATCTTCCCCTGGGAGAGTAGGGGGCCATCAGAGAGATTATCTCTCACCTGACTATTGACTAAAACCTTGACAATCATATAATCTTTAAATCAGCAAGAATCTATCTATCTCAAATGAGTTATACCTCTCTTTACAGAGAAACTTTTAATTCTTTTTCCTTTCAGCACTCCTCCATAAATTCTGCTCTTTAAATTCTTTATTCTCTAAAAGCTCTGAAGCTGTAGTTTATATTTTGCCAAACAGCAGGCTGGAGCATGCCAACGCTGGCTTTTAACTGTTCTACAAGCTTGCTATCTTCCATCCAGTTCAGGACATCAATACATTCCATTCCATAGCTGCACTCCATTTTCTTCCTCTGACTTAGGCTTGTACCCTTCTGATGCGATATTCATTCTTTCCCAGTATCCACTTACAACAGAAATGTCTTGAGGAGCAGTCAAAATAATTTAGTCACTTCTCCCTGATTCTGAGTCACCTGCATCTATTCTGAATCACTATGGAACCCTGCATTAAGCTCTATACATAGAATATGTTGCCAATATAATGGCATTTGAAATACATTTCAACAACCAACTCACGTCATATATCAATATGAGCAATGAATCAGAAGTCTGCAAATACATAACTATAAGTAGAAGCAAAATTCTGATCCTTCATATAAACTAGATGAGTAGGATAGCAAGTTAGCTATCCTAAGTAAATGCAGGTATCTGATTTTTGAACTACGATTTCAGAAGATTTTGGTGAGTCTTATTCTGTAAATTTAGAGAAACAACCATTTCATTAGGTAATAGCTTGCCTCATGCATTCTCAAATTATGGTGCCTGGCAGGGTATCTAAATCAACAGTCTTCGGGCCACAGCTGGTCCACATCTCAGCAGCAGGCAGTTCATGGAACAGCCCCCAAAAGGTAACACAAATTCCCACAAGGAACACAAATAAAACAGGGAGAAACACCAACAACAAATGCAAATTCAAAGTTTAGCCTAAACTTTATTTTCTCTTGCAATTCTGCACAAGAAGGTTTGGAATTCTTTTTTTAAGAGTATGTAATCCTTGAATAAGAAAGGGCAAAGACATTTGTTTATGGAAACACACCAGCACTCACAGAAGTAGATGCTAATGTGGTGCTGGTGTACCTGGATGTCATTCATTAACCTGCATTAAAAAGACTCAACTCATTGGACCCATTGAGAGCCTGACTCCCGATCTTTTTGCAGGTTTCCAACATATCAAGAGACAGCTAGAAATACCTTCTTAAGGCTATTATTCTCCACAGGTAACTGCTTTAGCTGCTGCTTTCATATAATATAATCCTTAATGGAGATCAAATATGGCTATGGTACAACTTTTCTCTTACGATGCAGTTCACATCATGAAAAGCCTTCACATAACCCCTCTCGGTTCAATGTTTCTAAGTAGTGCTAGTCCAACTTTCTGCAATCATGAACAAAAATATCTGGCTGAAATTTCCTTCTTCAGCAACAATACACAGCAGGAAACTATGCAGCATGGCTGGAAATGATTAATAATATTTCCTTGAAACAGGACACTGACAAAATTCTCCTAGAACTTTCAATCTCCACTTGAGTAAAATCAAACTGAACAAAGTGAGCCTTAGATTCTACACTGAGGATCAGAACAATGCCCTGGGTGAGTGGGTACCCTATTTCCAAGTGTCACTAACACTTTTAACCTCAGAGAGATGCATATGTGTTCCACAGACAGCTACAAGAATCCCAGAACAGGCAGGGTTCTCTGACAGCAGCACATTTCAGTATAAAGAGCTATGCCTTAGAGAGCAGGCAGGATTAGATAAGCACAAATCCTGGCCCTGCATGGGCTGGTTTAAAATTCCCAAATTGAGTGAATACTTCAAATAATTTAGTAACATTATTTACTTCAGTAAAGAGTAGATATTGCAGGATCACCAAAGGAACATTTCAGTATATTCAGGATCTAATGCCATTTCCATCATGTCAGTTCTGATTTTATGATGAAACTTAAGCACTAATCTCAGGTCAGAGATGTATCCTTATTAATCTGCTTTCTTGGAAGGGAGGTTATATGCATTTATCTTTGTGCATTAAGGTTAACAATACTGCCATTTAAGGTTACAAGGTGTCCTCTTGTTTGATCTTGGTAAATTAGGATAAAATTTCATCCCTCATAATGTTGATTTGCTTGATCAAAAGATAATGCAGCAGCTGATAGTGACACCAGAAAACAAATTTACTAAGTTTACAAATTTACTAATTTACAAATTTACTACACAGGATAGTCATAACTATTTTGCGGAAGGGAAGAATCAAATTCCAGCAGTTAAAAAAAGGACTCATCTAAAATATGCTGGGAGGGGGGGAAGAAACAATCTCCAACTAAATTCTGCACACAGATACGCAAAATATCATTCTCACATGCACCCAATCACAACCTGTTACTGCTGCCAGCTCAGTAAGTGCCCTGAGGCCAACACCTGCTGCCTCCTGAAAGAAACCCACACTACCATAGTAAGAGCTTCTCTCTTGAATCAAAATACAGCTTGTAAAAGGGCCTTACCCCAGACAAAACTATTAAACAAGCACTAAGTAAACAGTATTTAAAATAGATATCTCAAGAATGCAGAAAAGTACTGACAACAAGTTTAAATAATAATCTACATTCATCATCATCATCATGGCTAGGCTTCACGAACGAAGATATGGGAAGGACTCTACCCACACTAGGAAGACTGAAAATCCTCTATGCATAAAAAAAAATCTCATGTGTAATACACAGGAAATAGGAATTAGAGCTAATATTTCTATAATGCTGCATGCAAAACATATACATAAATGTATATACAAGCACACACATGCATAGAAACATACATGGTCCTGAACGCTTTCACACACCAAGGCATTCCTAATTTTACCTCCACACTTTAGTTTTTTCTGAAAAACAAAGACATAAAATCCTTCCTTGCTATCCTGTTATCTTTTCTCATCTTCTACTTGATACAGGTCTTTCTGTTGCACGGTGACTATGATAAATAGACATCCTGTGAAAATATTATGCTCTATATAGCTATGTGTATTATAAAGCCTTTCAAAGACTACCTACATGTTTCAGTAAAGGAAGATTTTGGGATAGATCCAATAGCCTGGATTTCATTATTAATAAAATAAGAGCCAGCACAATTGACTTTCTGTAGACCTTCAAAATAAGAAATCAATACCTAGAATTCTTGATATTTCAAATATTTTTAAAATATGCAGATAATGCAAGTACAGGTATATCGATGCATAAAATAAATGTGGTTTTTATGCTTTTATTTTCTTAAAATAGGTTTGCTTTTCCTGCAGTGGAGTGTTTCCTTTGGGTTGCAGACAGCAGGGAAACCTTGTACAAAAGAATGCAGACTGTGATATCCCAATAGTGATGCAGGATTTAAAGCTCCACTACTGGGAATTTTATGGTTCTCTCTTCAGCACTTCATACAGGGAGGAGAGTCAGAGAAAACATACTGTGTTTTCATGGGTACTTCTGAAACTGAGTAATATTGACAGCCAAATTCTCAACTGAATAGCATTGTTTGAGCTGTTGTTATTATATGAAAAACATTTTAATTAAATTATACTTCCTCTAACCTTAATGGATCTACTTGCATGAGCCAGGTGTGCAGGATTTTTCCATAAATATGACACAACCAGTAATATAAAGGCTTGAGAAAGTAGTAACTGCAGTAACAACTTATACTTTATTCATTACAGATACATAATTAATACATTTATGTAACTAGAAATGGAAAGAAGTGCAAAAGATATGGGTGAAAAAGGGGGCACAGAGCAGCTCTCTAATAAATGCATTGGTCTACAACTTAAATCATGTATATTCTTAACACATCTTGAAAAATTAAGCTTTCTGGCAAGACTTCTATCTGGCTCTGAAGTAGCTGTAAGTTCTTTGTCTCAACTGCATATGGAAGAAAGCAGCAGCATTGCAATGCAAACGAAATCACAATGACGCCTGTGAAAACAGATATCCTCACTCTACCACACTTTTTTTGGAGATAGCAGCTCATCAAGATAATAATATGTTATTGAATAAATTCTCTGTTTAACTAGAATTATTACACACTTGATACTAGTCTTTATCGTGGTTGTATTTATCTCATGAGTGGTTATTTGCTTTTTTTTCCCCTTCAGTACCTTCTACTGCTGCCCTTCTCTTTCCCATGGTCTGTGTTGTCTTTCAAGACAACAGCTCTTTGGGCGCCATGTCTGTTGCTTACTGTTATTCTTCTTTACGCCCAGTATGATACAGCTTAAATTGTTCCTGGCCTTCAGGTGGTATTTCAATATGCGTACCAGCATGCAACAATAAAACATCTGTGTAGGATGGGAGTATCCTGGATGCTTTACAGAAATCAACTGAAATACATATCCTCCTCTGAACTGCGTATGACTTCAAATTCTAGTTTGGCAGCCTCATCTCCAGGAGTACAACTTGCGGGTATACATGAATCATAGAGGAGGATTAGTGCCATTTGGAACAGTTTTTGCTCAGAGCCACATTTTCCTCCATGCTGAGTCCTAGTGAAGACCACATGGTGTTGTGTGGGCACAAACATCCACTCTGACAGCAACCAACCACAGGAAAAAGGTCTGGGGCCATGAACTCTCCTGATGAGTGGTTATTGACTTGTCGGCTCTGGGCATCAGGGAAGTCCTGAATTTTCTAGAGTGAAGGGAATGACATGCTGACTTCTGCACATTCATTTGATGACCAGTGTTAGTCTCCATTTTGGCTGGAAACCTTGGACAGATCCTAATTTGATTGTGTGGGTGATACAAGCAAAAGTGACAACTAACTAAAAATTTATCTATTGGGAAAGGGGAGAGGAGAGGAGAGAGGAGAGGAGGGGAGGGGAGGGGAGCACTTTATAATAGGGGAAAGCAAAAACAACTTTAAAAGCCAGTGTGTATCTGTTACAAGAATGTAGGAAGATGAGCAGGTTGATGGATAAGAAAAATGAAATGAAAAAATGAAAAAATATGGAAATTAAGGAAAGATAACATTACAGGTATAAATCTTAAGTGTTATAATCTGTTTGGGATTTCTTGATTTGTCAGGCTCTAAAACTGTTTCCCTTTTCAGACCTTCACAGGAAAGAAACCCCTTACTTATGCTAATATAACATCATCTGACATACAAAACTTGCACATACATGCAATTCCAGCTGGAAACCATTAGTCTGCCTGGAGTCCTTCAAGCAAATTACATTCTTTCAGGTGGAGATTTACAAAGCTGCTGAGTCCTTACTACATGCATTTTCTCTCTGATGTATCTGAGACAAAAGCTGTCAGCTTCACACTTCATTTGTGGTGACATAAGCTATTCCCTTGGGAATTAGTACAACCACACAAGATTTAGAGCCCACTTCCCAAGCTGCAATACTCCTATCACTAAGCACTATGAGAACTGAATTTCTTTACTTGAGGAAAACTAGTGGGACAAGTGCTAAAATCTAGAGGAATCCTGAAGATTGCAGCCAAACTGAACAACTTCCACCACTTTTTGGTAAAAACCTCAAACTTTACCTTCTAGACACTTTTTCAATATTAACTCAATGTTTGCCTATGTACAGTTTATGAATTCTGATTATCTTGTTTCCCTGAAAGTTAGTGTTGCTGAAAAGGGAGTATCAAATCTCTTCCAGTCCACACAAAACGAGTCAGAGAACTTTACAGCTGTCATCTGGACAGAGTTATGGCCCAAGTCATAAAACTGGCCATGGAAAAGAAGCTATTCCATGTGTTGATCAGCCAGCTGTTGAGTTCTTCTAGTCTCAGCTTCTTTTTTCCTGTGCAGCCACTAATTTTCATATTTGGACTTAATACTTTTGAGATCACTGCCCGCTCTGTCACAGACACATTCCATCCATCCATACATCAGCTGATACATTCCACAGTTATTGCCAGAGATGGACAGAAAGGTGAAAGCAGGACAAAGAGAAAGATTGTATGTATCCTTCCAAATCAAGTCTAGAGGTGTTCTTTCAATTAAATTTTTTTGGTATCAATATGCAAATATTTTGTCCTACTAGAATGCATGATTTTAGGTATGAACTAATCTTGCAAATAACTTTATTCTATTTCTTTGTCACATTACAAGCTCTCTATATGAATGACTCTGGTATACTTTTTCTCATTTTTCAGCAGCCACTGCACCTTTTTCTGTATTTCCCGCTGCATTCTGGAGTAAAAAGTACTTCCAGAATTCTGGGCTTCAAAGTTACACTAGAGTTACTCTTATGATCCCCTCTGATTTCATGCTGATTTTCTTCTATATGAATCACAGGAAGTAAGTACATAATCTTTTGGCAATTATTGCTGTCCTTTGCCAAGTCATACAAAACAATCATTCTTGCAAAATGCAAAAATTCTGCTTTCTAGAATACTCCATAGATAGCACATATTTTTAACTTAGTTCATAATAACTTAGTCTATTCTGCCTACATTCCCTTGAACCAACAGATCTCAGATTCTGTGGTTCATATATGCAATGTTTAGCTTACGATAAATACAGGAGATAAAATCACTTTTGCATACTAGAAACTTGAATACAGAAAGTAATACTAGTTGTAATTCTTTCAAATTGACAAGAAATATTCTGTAAATGCCAAATAGCTTTCTTTGACTTCAATGGAAGTTGAAATAATCTCTGTGTATATTTTGTAAAAAACATGTTATCTTTAAGTCATTCATAAATGTATACAATTATTAGCTGAGATGAGGTATGCAGAACTTAATATGAAATTATAATTATGGGATACAAAAGACACTACAGGAAAGACAACTTATGTAAAATCTTTTAGAAGAGCATTAGAATCATAGAATCATTCAGGCTGGAAAAGACCCTTGGGATCATCATGTCGAACCACTAACCCTACACTGCAGAGTCCACACCTAAACCATATCCCACAACACCACGTCTAAGTGACCTTTAAACAAATCCAGGGATGGTGACTCAACCACCTCCCTGGGCAGTCTATTCCAATGTCTGACTACTCTTTCTGTGAAAAAAATTTTCCTAATGTCCAGTCTAAACCTACTGTGTTGCAGTTTGAAGCCATTCCCTCTTGTTCTATTGCTAATTATCTGTGAGAAGAGACCAGCACCGACCTCTCTACAATCAGGTAGTTGTAAAGAGTGATGAGGTCTCCCCTCAGCCTCCTGTTCTTCAAACTAAACAGCTCCAGCTCCTTCAATCATTCTTCCTTAGATTTATTCTCCAGGCCCTTGACTAGCTTCATTGCCCTCCTCTGCGCTCGTTCCAGCACTTCAGTATCTCTCTTGTATTGAGGTGCCCCAAACTGGACACAATACTCAAGGTGTGGCCTCACCAGTGCCAAATAAAGGAGGACAATCACCTCCCTGCTCCTGCTGGTCACCCTATTTCTAATACAAGCCAGGATGCCATTGGGCTTCTTGGCCACCTGTGTACACTGCTGGCTTATATTCAGCTGCTTGTCAATTAGCACCCCCAGGTCCCTTTCTGCCAGGCAGCTTTCCAGCCACACTGCCCCAAGCCTGTCCTCTATATGGTGTGTCATGGCACTCAAGATGATCTGCTCCATGATCTTCACTGGTACAGAGATCAGACTGACAATTCTATAGGACTAAATGGTGCTGAAGTATTGTGGATTTGGAGGATTGCATGGAAGGCAAATAACATCAGCTGATAGAGAACACTGTAGGAACCTAGAAAGAAATGAAATGTCACTAAACCCAGAACATAACTAAAAAGATAGCAGACGGGTTCTGTTCCCCAATCACAGAAGTCAGAATAGAATATCATGGGGTATCCTGCTTAGCTTTTCTCTGCCACTCCAGAAAGATGCAGGTCTTAGGTTCTCTCTATAAAGCCAAACCTGTGCAAGTGTCTTGGACAACCAAGGGCATGAAAGTGTCACTAGACATTTATGTTTAAATAATTAAATGCCATTCTTAATGATAGGAAAAAACAAACCACAATGATAGCTGAAGTAATTTCAGACACAGTGAATAACTGTGAGGTAATGACTGCTTATGTGCAACATCGTTTTGGCCTAATTTCAAGCTTTGACTTAAGGTCAAAGTATAAATATGTCTGACATAAATGCTATCTTTCAACGGTACCACGTTCCAACTCTTAGAAATAAGAAAGGTTTTACACAATTGGTAATTATCACTAGTAGTTCCTACCAGAACATAAATTTCAATTTGTGTGTGTTTGTGGGCCATCTCTTCCAACTAACTCCCTATGTAGAAAAAAAAGTAATTTATTTTTCTGCCATTTAAATAGACTGTAGGTCCATTAAATAAATCATCTAATTTAATAATGACTCTGATGATTAATGATGTCCCTGCTTATAACCAGCAATGACGTCTCTCAACATTATCCTTACCTTGGTATGGTAGGGCCGTTAAAAAGAATCCAAGTGTAATGCTTGAGAATGTTTTCAGGTTCATCGAATAAGGGAGTTGAAGTGAGTAATGATTGTTTCATATCATTTCAAATAGAATACCTTTATCAAAAATAGAGCATTTCTTCCAAGACAGCACTTCAAAGAACATGCTCAAGTCACTGCAGGACTATTCCTGCAGGAACTTCTGATGTTCAGTCGTTAATTCAAGCAAATTCATGCTTTGTGTAACAATTCTGTGCAATAATGTTAAGCCAAAAATTTCTATCAAGGTTCATGCAGTGCTGAGCAGCCATTTTTCTGTTTACAGGTATCAAAAAAAAATATTAAATGCCACATATTTTCTAATATTAGTAATAAAACTGAACAAAGAGAAATAGCTCATTGAAATGCAGGGACCTATCCAAAAGTCATACACACAAAAAGCTGCAAAATATCATTATAATAAAAGGCAGCCACCAAGCATAACTAGAAGTCTGCTTATCAAGAGATATCAGTAACGTCTTTGATGTATCTAAGCCAAAAGCAGGACACTAAGAACTGTTTTTCTTAGAACTACACAGAGAAAGGCTGGTAATTTGTACACAAGAGAAAATGCTTCCACAGTGCTTGTTCCTGCACATGTGCCAAGAGAGCAACACGTACAATAACTGCAGCTATGCAAACTGCAGACACCAACGGGTTACTTCCTTTTTTTCAGGAGCAGAATTACCCCAGCAGATACAGGGAGGAAGTGTCAACCAAATCTACTCTCAAAAAGACACATGAGAAGGAAATCACATGAAGCCAACACAGTCACCAACAGACCAGATAGGAGCAGATGCACTAGTAGTAAATGTGTAGTTTAAGACTTATTGAATAACTTCAGTAACTCATGCATACTCCAAGCAAAACTGAGCCCAGATTTCTTTGCTTGTAGGCATTTGTAAGTAGATTGCAGACATTTTCCCGTGTTAATATGACTGGCATCCTGAGCATAGAGAGAAGAGCAAGAAGGAATGCAAGTATGAAATAATATTAAATCGGAGCTGTGCTGAAAGAAGGTTCAGAGAGACACTAAAAAAAATAAATAAATCCTGATTTCAACCAGCCTTGCACTCAGGATTTCCAGAATGCTTCCCTTTTATTACTCACAGTATTGCTCAGACAGCACATCATTGAATAATTTGGCTATCAGGTGAAAAACAATCTAGCCTATGGTTAAAATCTGGAAAAAATACATAATCTAGAGCAGATTGTTAAGAAATAGAATTTTGCTGAAATATCATAGATCTGCAAGAGCTCATGAAGATAAATAACATGAAGCATGGTAAGTTTCTCAGGAAGCAACCAAGAGTCACAAAAGAAATCAATATAACTAAAAGGATAACAGTGTTTCAAGTAGCAGGGTTTAGTGCCTCCAAATATCACTTGCCACTTCTTAAATAATGTTAACATTTTAGAAAGCCTCCTGTGCAGTTACTGGTTACATTACATTCTCTTTCTACTTCTAAATAGTAATCCCAGTTCCCAGAATTAAGAATTGTGTTTGTTTGTTTATTTGTTTAATTGGTTTGGTTATTAGTGTTTCCTGTTATTATTTGGAGAAGTTTGTAACTGGAATGTTAATACTAATTGCTATAAATATGATATTCTGTATCTTGCTTACTTTAGCAAAATAATCCAAGTGATGGACCTATTTGCAATTGCTCATGCAGATGAACAGGTATTCTGCAAAGAGTGGGATGTTCCAGGTCCTTCAGTGAGCCAACCTGCAGAAATGGAACTGCTCAAGAGCTGCAAAAACGTGCTAGCAGCAGATGAAATTTATTCCCAAGTGTTGTTCTTCCACGGTAATAATGCTGTTGCTATTCAGCTGAGGAACAGCTTCTCCATCCAACTCTAGAAAAACAGCTGAAGTCTCAGAGGAAATGGAATATGAAAATGCATTACTCATTAACGTCACTATAAATGGAGCTTCGCAGTGCACACATTAATTCCTGTTGAAATCTCATTTTCATATATTCTCTTTACCATACAGAAATTTTCTGGGATCAATGTTTTTACTCTCTGTCTTGCTGAATCAGCTAAGTTGGAACAAGGGACTGATTTTTTCCTTCAGAGGAACAGACAACAATCCCACCAATGCCTACAAAAAACATAGGTGCGCAGTAGCACATGGAGTTTGGTCTCAGTCTTTCAGCCATATAATATTGCTCCTTGTAAGAACAAATCTTGAAGCATGGTAGCTAGAGGAATGAGATTTCAAGCTCACAGAGACTTTAAAAATAACAGACTTCCAGAAGTTGACTCTTCTCTTACAGGTGGGCTTATGTGAGCGCACACCATGTGACAGCCCCATTGCTCTTAGAAACACATTTAACACAAAATATTAGAGATTTAGTGATATGTTCCTGTTGTGTAAGAGAATAAAACCTTGTTATTCTTAAGACTAATTTATATGTAACATTTAAAATTTTATCAGCATATAGGACTGCTACTATGTCATTAGGGTTGTTAGATTTTTTTGGCAATAATAAACACAATAAAAAATGAAACAATATGGAAATGAGATTTAAAGCAAATTTAAAACTGAGAGTTCAGTACTCATAAAACAGAATGAGATGAGATACTAGGAAAGAAGAAATAATGAAATTGCTTCATTTAAATTCCCCTCTGAATTGTGTTGCCAGAACCACTGCAGGCAATAAGCACTACAGAGTCTCTTCTTCGTGCCACCACCCAACCAGGCCTGTCGAGCTGTAGGTTGAACTTTCCTCCTGAATACAGCAATGGGAGAAGGGATTCCACTTGCAAGCACATTTTTCCTCCTTTTA
>NW_009715345.1:11042-98913 GCF_000703405.1 Apaloderma vittatum | reverse complement strand
CTGAAGAAAACACTGCTTTTCAGAAACTCTTTTGCGATGAGCACGTCATTCACTTCTATTCATTGATCTCAGGTATTATAATGTGCTCAGTGTATAACCCTGTAGTTTAGGATCCTTAAAAAATCCTAGGAAGAAAGCGTCTTTTCTACTGTCTTCCTATTTCTTTGTGTTTCACTGTTGGTGCTCATCATCAACATGATCTCTTGCTCTACACTTAGATCTTCATTTCTGTGGAAACAGATGGAAATCATAATGACCAAAGCTACCAGATATTATTATACTATGAATAAATACACAATAACCTAAAAAGAGGAGTTAGATTTGGTGGGTAAGAGAGAATAAAGAGTGTTGGAAAGTCAACTGAATTAGAAAAATTAGACAAAAATTTAAACTATGATTTCCCAGAAAGGATAGTAGTTTCATCGTATATCCACCTTTAGATACGGTTGTCTCCAAAAGGAATTCAGCATGAATTCTTTACTCTGTCCAGCACTGTAAAGAAACATTCTTCCACGACGTGCATGTCAGTTTGTACTTGGCTGTAGCCATGCTACCAAAAGATTATTATTGCTATTTGATATCACAACTCATCATAGTAGGTGGAACCCATAAAAGAACGGAAAAAAGATAGTGTGCTAGACCATTGGGCTTCCATGGGAGAGAGCTGATAGATGTTTCCCAAAGTGCTCCCTTAGTTTTTGAAAGTGGACAGCTTCCTGGAGTTAAGACAAGTATTTCAATTCAGTTGCTAGATCACTTGAAGTCTCACTGTGAGGAATACTTCTACCTGCTTCTGCAACTCCTAGGGAAATAATGTTTTCCCTTTGAGGTCCCATAAATTGTAGCAGTTAAAATGTTTCATCTTTACTGCTAAGAAAATGTGCAGGATCAGGGAGTCTATGCTGAAGGTAAGGTAGAAAATTATGCTGAGGGTGGGAGGAATGCACCATAGCATTGACTTTGGTACACTCTGATTTTCAAAATCCAAGAGATGTGGTAGGTGCTATGAGTAAAGCTATGATGAAAAAAAATCTCTTTTGCAGAGGAAGACAATTATTTCCTACTAGCATAAGACATTGCATATGTAAAAGGGATAGAAAAGGTCTTAAAAGGGTAGAGAAAAAAAAAGCAGCAAAATCTCAGCATGTAGACTGAAAGACTGCATCTGCAAAGGAGAAGGGAAAGGAATTAATGCTGCTAAAATTATAGCTCTGACCTAACAGCTCTGGATTCTGCTAGTGACTATGCTAAAATTTTTGTGCCTGACTTTGAGGAAGTCTCTTCTCCTCTTCAGTGAGTATAAAACAAGTTCCGCTCCTTACAGGCCAGATTCTGTGTTGTCCATGTGTGAAACGGGAATAAGAAATCTCCATTTGTCAATTTATACCGCTAGATCTTCATGGCAATGTCTGATAAGAGCCTGACACAATAGGGTTTTGATCTCTGATGCTTGCCATAATATAAATAGTACTAAAACTTGACTTGGGTCATTTAAATAGCACTTGGTGCATGATAGATAAAAACCTCTGTAGGTTATCTCAAGGTTTCTGTTCAGAATCAGGTCAATGAAATTCTCCATTCAAGGTTAGTAAGAGAAATTGTGAATACTCATGTTATGCACTAGCAAACAATAAACTCTGCTAATACCTAATTTTGGCATCTCACATACAAGGTTGTTCTTAATAGAGAAAGCTAACAGCCCTTAGGAATGACAAGAGCTTCACCGAGTTGAGCCATTAAGTGCCACGCTTTTTCCCAGTGTATTTTTCAGACAATTTGCAACATAAATCATGGCTTATGACTTGAAAGTACTCAACACTGGCCTAACTCTGCTCCCACTGAAGTCATCCATAAACTCCTGTTATCTTTACTGGCAACATATGACAGGGCAAAGTGCTTTTGAAAATCTCACTTGTATTCAAAAATAACAGACAAAATCTACCTTAAAAGAAGACTAAGGTTCACACACGGGCAGTAAATTGGGAAATGTCAAATTAAATCCTCCAGATCCACAAGCTGTAATTCAGCCCCTTGTGTGTGTGCACTGAGCTAGAGTCTCGGTACATATCCCACACCCTCTCAGCTGTCTCAGACACTGCACCAAGTGCCTGGTGTAATGAGGCTTCTTCAATATTTCATCTGATCCTCACTGTTGTGTGTGCAGCCTTATTTGCAGCACACAATCCCAACCTGCTTTAAAGGCAGACATCAATTTTCTCATAGTGGTTTCTATAGAGCTCATCACTACAATATGTGAGTGCTCCAAATACTCATCACTTTCCTTCCACAGCACCTCTATGTGGTGAAGAGATGATCCCATTGCACAGATGGGGAGCTGAGGCAGAGGATGATTAAGGTCAGACATTTTGCTAATTTAGGGTGTTCAATTTCAGATGCTTGAGATCAGACTTTTTTTCAGAGTAATTATCATAACTTTATATAGTTACGTATAGCTCCTATCTAGTTCATTTGCAGCTAGAAATGTCTAGCACTTCTGAAAGTCAGAAAAAAACTCCACCTGGTTTAGAATCCAAAGCCTTACTGAGCAACTACATTGAGCTGATCTCTGGAAGAAAAATGAGACAAATGAGAACTATGGAACCTGTAATAATTTTGGTGAAGAGGATCACTCCACATCACATAGAAATTACTGCACAAGGGAGTGAGGGGCCCCATAATAGCATTTAGCCTCCTCAGTCACAGAACCACCTTTCTTTCTTGGTCCCTATACCCTGTCTGATACCTTTAACAACTGAACCCAATTCCTAAATAGTAAACACATCAGTATCACACTCCAGAATCATGCTCATCCATAATTCACCCTAATATCAATGACTGATTTACTGAAAAACTCTTAAAACAGACATTTAGATTTTTTCCAGTCTTCCTAAGAATTGGCAAAGTCTTATTTTGTTGTTTCTTTGGATAGGAGAGGTTGGTTTTGAATGGATGAGTATATCCATTTATGTGTGCATTTGTATGCATTGCTTGATAATGCATGGATGTAATGACAATAAAAGGAATATATTGGGTAGCTTTCTATAATATGAACCTTTACAAAGGAGTCAGTTAGTCAAACAACCCAAATTATATGTATTATAGATACATTTAAAATTGAACTGTTAAGCCAAGGAAGGAGTGTCACACAAAATCACTAGAGGAAAAGAGCTACCTTAAGTGGAAATACTTCTTGAAAACAGCATTTATTGCAGTCAACCAAGCGACAGAACTCTTGTCTTTTGCAAAATGCAGGACTGTCCAGCCAACTCTATGCCACTAACACTGCTAAAGCTACAGAGAAGGGGAAAACCTACTTGGAGTATTTCAGGATAGAAACTGTCTATAGTTTCAGATGCAGAATTGCCAAAAAGAATGAGAAGTAGAGGGAGATGATGCTTTTTACTAGTGATTTTTTCTGTTCCCCACACATATATTTTTAACACACCACTACATCTATTTTGAAGGGAAGGCTCCCTTTCCTCCAGCCTCCACAATTTCTTTAGGCCCTCCTTGTCTTCATTAGTTGTGGCTTGATGAAAATGCAGTTCCTTTGCCACACTATGAAAACCACGAAGAGAGAAATTTCAAGGATTTTCCTGAAAGCCTCCTCATTTATCTTTTTCCCAGACCAATGACCCATGACCACAGAACTATCTGTCTACTAGGACAGTTAAAGGCAGCTCTGCTCATATGTTCCTATTTGCTCACTAAGGAATGACATATATTCTGCCCCTCAAGGGAAGCAAACACATTTGTAGGCTATAAAATACTCCTGTCACTGCCAGGTGAGGACAGGACATATCAAACTTTCTAGGAGAAAGACTAGTTTGGTGGTGAAAGCACTGAAGACTTGGGAGGCAGGAGTTATGCACCAGGTCTGAGACAGAGCTGGATGATGTCTTTCTGCATCTGTCCTCTCTCTGTGAAAGGAGAAGCACAAATTACACGTAAGTGTGCAGACTGTGATAGTTAGGAAAACTAAGCAGATAACCAAAATGGTCTGTTCAGGCTCCATAAGCTACCTCAGCATCCCTACTGCTGAGGTTAAATTCATTAACAGTTGTGAGGCACTCAGATACAGGAGGAGGCTATATCAGCGCATCTGATAGGCAGTTCCGGGGCTCATTTTCTCCTGTCACTGCAAAGCATTCACCCACAGCACTTAGATTCTTTTGGACGCAAACCAACAGATATCAGGAAACCCTTCTTCCTTCAGGAATAAATAACAAACCACTTCAAATTTAAAACTAACTGCAGCGGAAAGGCACTATCCTTTACTCTAGAAATGAGCCATGTTTTGAGAGTGGTGTACCAGTCTGCTTTTTCTTCAAGTCACTAATTCCTTAGGCCAGTAGAAATCCAGTGGAAGATGGAAACTACTGCCTCTCTAATGGAAGAGGTACTGCCCAACACCTTTCTGGAAGCATCTTGGCCTTGAGGTAGTGCTGTAGAAGCTGAGAGCTTCAAAGTTCAGTGGGTGCTGGCAGGCACAAGGATCCATCTGATGATTTCCATGGTGAGGTTATAAATCTGTTTATCTGTGCCTGTATGCATCATGAACATATATCACTATAGTGTGTGCAGGTTCTACTGATGGAGTCTTAATACTCACAGTCATTTGTTTAGTAGGAGTTTCTTTAAATGGCTGCCAAATTTCTAAAGGTGGCCATAAAGATCCAAAGACCCAGGTGTATCTGATCTTATTTAAAAAGAAACAAAACCTGAGTTAACTGAATGAATGAATAAATCATTGTTAACATTTTGAAAATGCTTAAGCAGTGCAGGACACGTCTATACCTTGCAACAAACTGCCTGAGGCCAGAGCTGACCCAAACTGAGAGTCCCCACAGCACTGAACAACCTGGGCACGGGCTCAGAGGCTGAAACACAGAAGCAATTTAGCCCTGAGCAAGTCACTTCATTCTCACATTAAGCTTCCCTTTTGGCCACATGTGGGTCATACAGTTTACCTACATCACTGAGATGTCAGGAGGAATATTTTTTAACACAATCTGAAAACACAAAGCATGAAGAATGTGTGTTAGGTATTATTACTACATGCGGAAAGCATCAGTTTAGCAACATACACCTTTGTGTAAGGAGGCTATATTTAAATAACACAACCCTGTAATTAGATTTTGTTATTGTTGATAGTATAGATAGTTATTTTAGAGCATCTCCTGTCCTAAGGTCTTTCAGAGTCTGTTGCATTCTAATTAAAAGAGAAAACAAGTTATAATCCATTACTAAAATGGCAATTCAGCTCCATTTTTATCTCTTGGATGCAAAGAAAAATGCAGAAAGATTATTTAGTGTCTAAAATGTGAGAAAGTGCTACCTTTTCCTTCTTAATACTGACCAACAGACCACCCTCAGTTCCTGGCACTAAATGCCATAAATAGTCTACACAGCAGTTCAAATGTGTTTGTTTCAAGTGTGCTATCTTTTTAGGCGTTTTCAAAAGAAAACAGAGGGAAAAACAAATCGCCGGTAACAGCAGAAAGCTTTTAAAATAACATCCTTTTTAATCCCAAGAAAAGTGAGCCTTCAAAGCCCATGCATAAGCACCTACATAATTGGTTGGATTTTCAAGAGCACTGAGCTTTCAGCAGTCCCCGGTGAGACCAACAATAGCTTCTGGATGCTCAACAATTCATCACAACTCAACCATTTCCCCCCTGGGCATTATTTACGAACTATGTGGTATACAGAAAGCTAAAGCATTTGAGACTGTAATTTTCTGTTGGATTTGGACATCTAACTGTTAGGTTCCCCTAAAACACCCCTAAGTATTTCCACACGTTTTATTCCTGGATCTTACACCAAAAAAAACCCCCAGACTTAATTTAAATGAACACTGTACACTAGAATTCAAATGCCAAAACTTCATCATGCTGGTAAAGCTTACATAAAGTAATGATTAATTAGTCTTTTTCCCCATTCTGGTTTCACTTGCCTGTCAATAAAAGCCAGTAGGTGATTGCCTGGACAAAACATGCATTATTTCCAGCTCTCTAATACAACTGAAAAGCAGGCAGCAGTTCAATTTGCCAGCAATAATTCATCGCGCAGAATCAAAATTCTGCAAGTAACCTCTTCTCATCTTTTACTTTCAACATCTCCCACAACTATTTGATTTTCTTCCTGGCTTTTTGTGTTAACTGGTCATCTCCTGCCAAATTCCAGCTATCTGCAGCTTGTTCAGTACTTATAGCTGCGTTTCATGCACGCAGAGCGCATATCACAACAAGAGGATGGCAGCTTTCAGTGGCATTACTGAGACAAAACTGGGGAGGATATTTGTCTTAAAAAAAAATTAGAAGCTACTCCATCTTTTCAAAAGATGAATACATGGCCGAAGTTTGGTGCATGGCCCAATTGATAAAAAGAGTAAGCGGCAATGAAATCTGCTGCTAATAATGGATGGGAGCCTTCAGTGCCACCCTCAGCCATCTGCCTCTGCCAGAGAGCAGCAAGGGAGGCAGCGGGAGGGCGGGTGCCACAGGCAGCACCTGCCTCTGCCTGCCAGCCCTTTGCCCACCACCTCCCCGTGGGCAGGAGAGGACTGCAGAGCCCAATTGATAAAAAGAGTAAGCGGCAATGAAATCTGCTGCTAATAATGGATGGGAGCCTTCAGTGCCACCCTCAGCCATCTGCCTCTGCCAGAGAGCAGCAAGGGAGGCAGCGGGAGGGCGGGTGCCACAGGCAGCACCTGCCTCTGCCTGCCAGCCCTTTGCCCACCACCTCCCCGTGGGCAGGAGAGGACTGCAGAGACTAGCAACAGCAGCAGCTACTTCTGCAAAAATTTTATCTTCCCGTAAATCCGTAATTCTCTGGCAAGAGTCGCAGGTGGATTTTATATCTTTTGTTAAAAAAAATTTTTTAAAAAGAAAGATCCTAGCCTTCTCTTGCTTGAATTTCACAAAGCAACATCAATGATTGTGTTGCTCTGTTTGCTTAAGCTAATAGTTTTTCACACATAGAATCACAGAATGGTAAAATGTTAGGGGTTGGAATGGACCTCTAGAAATCATCTAGTTAAAACCCCAACAAAAGGAAAATATAATGATAGTTAACATTTGCAAAGACGATTAGCACAAATGGACGAAGGAATGCCACACTTTTATTCAGACAGGCTGAGAACTACACTTGAACACTGCCAACACAATCAGCCTTGAAGAATCCCTTAACTGAAGTTGATCTACTCTTGAACTACTTGTATTATCCATGATGGTGAAAAATATATAGACTGCTGTTCAATAGTTTCTTGGCTTGGGGCCATGGACTAATCTTTATTTGGTAACTGAATTCTTATATGATAGAAAGGAACTCTATGGAAACTGTCAAGGCAATGAAAACTAATGAAGTACAGAAATCTGCGCGTCACCTAAACTCAGTCTCCTTAGAGTGACTGTCATCTCTTGTTTCATCAGCAGTTTCAGCAATAAAAACAAATAGAAGTTATTACACCTGATGAGCAGCCAACCACATGTAAAAGTACAAACAGTATTGGTGAATAGCTTAATTTCCTTTTCCCCACAAAAGAGTTTCTCTTTGACTGTCACAAAGAATTTACACAAAGAAAAGGGCCAAGGAAAGACAAAATTAGGTTCAGTGGATATTGGAGGCTGTGTTTTTTGCAACCCATAGGCATTTGTGACAAAAAATATAAAAGCCTGGATAGAACAGAATGAAATGTAATCTGGAATATGGTTTGAAAAATGTGTATCACTGTCTCCCTACACATTGACTCCCCAGAGAAAGACCACAATCATGTAGCTTCGTTATAATCTCCCATTAACCACCTTCCCAAACATTTGCCACACCTATTCTTCCTCTCCGCAGGATAACGCATAACTTATGCGTTACAGCAGACGGTGCCACAGCAACTCAGCTGAAGAAAGAATTTATTCTTGCTCAAACTTTTTCACAGAGGTCAAGGCAAAATGACAAAGAAGCTATTTGGGAAACAAAAGCAAAGAGAAATAAGCTCTAGTTTCAGTGAGAGGACTAAAAGTAGCATGAGCACCAAGCATCCCACTAGGATTCATTTAGGCTTATATTTTTAGCCTGAAGTACATACTTTATTTCTCATGTGTATTTTACATGGCCTGTTGAGCTCAATTGCTTCATATCTTTGTGTACACAAAACAGTATTTCCAGAATGTGTTATTACAGAAGTAGCAACCAGCCAAGTCTTCTTTTCTCTCCTAAAGCAAAATGGAGAAGAGCTTTTGATATTAATTGGGAGGTGTAATTAACTCCAGTTGTATCACAAACTGGGACAGAAAGTTTCAGTTTTCAGATATTTTAAACCCTCAAGAACAAAACCAGAAGCTTATTGCATATTTTGGCAGCAGAAACAATTTTTAGAACAATAAGAATTATTCAGTTTGGTAACTCCCCATCTCATCAAATCTCTATCTTTTTTTTTTGTTTTCCATATTAATGTAGATGGATATAAATTCTTAAATAAAACTAGCCTTATGGTCCAAGCATATTCAACATGGAGATTTGAAAAGCCTCTTCAAAATATTTCAAGTTACGTGATCTAGTGATAATAACCCTGCATAACTGAACTGCACTTTACAGAAAAAAAAAATCCAAAAAACCCCTATGCATCATACATTCAAAAAGCTCTAATTTACAGAAGGGTGAACACTGAAGACTTAAAATCTGGTCTTAGCCTGTGACAGCGGCTGTACGTTATTGATCACTGGACTCTTTCTGGAATTCACTCCGGAATGCTGAAGAGAAAAAATATTGTGCCTTCTGACAGGACATACAGGATGAAAATTTATTTACTGACCCACTGAGATGTCAAGAGCATTAGAACTGACTGGAGAATTTCTAATATTTATAGAAACTTACAGGAATTTGTAGGAAGAACATTATCTAGCATGGAGGTTTGGCAGTGGTCCTACTTGGTCCCTCTGTGCATTCTAGGCACCTTCCACATCAAAGTCAGGAGAAGACTAGCACAAACAGAATTTCCTCACAAGCAAGAGTATGGGAGCCAATGGATGCTAAAATAAACCTTTTGAAACAAATTCTGAGGAAATCAGGCCTGCAACTTCACTCCAGCATGTAAACATGGCCTGATTTATATTGTGGCCCTGATCCTGAAGTCCATTCTCAGACAGAGCTCCATCAGAGTCAGCATACCTGAGGACCTAAGAGAAATGTGACTTCTGAAAGAAGCATTCCTCCACATCACAACAGAACAGTACAGAGAAGAGTCAATTGCAGTACCAGCTTTTTCTGTCATAAAAGCCACATGAAAACAGAATAAGCCAGCTGGAATAAAATGGTTAGTTATAGGTTTGTTGCTCTTGTAGATTTAAAGCTTTGATTTTCTACATAAGTGTTTTCAGACTAGTGAAAGATAGTAAAGGGTCCAGCTCTAGGCATGATGAAGTCAATAGAATTATTCTCAGTTTGACTTGTTCCAAATTATCTCTTCATGTTTCAGACGCATGCACCTTCCAGAATTCCTTGAAGTTCTCTGCTTTATACAGGGATGTTCTGTCAACATACAGCCCAGTATCAAGGTTGAATTCCTCCACATATTTGAGAGAAAGATGCCTAGTAGATAACAACACAGTCTCCTGATCACTCAGAATCACCCTGTAAAGCCTAGGATGAAAACAAGGAACCAAACCAAAAGAAAAGATCATCTATTTACTTTCTATCAGCCTTAAAGATGTTACGGGTAGGAAGGTAAGATTTCTTGGATGTTTAGTAACTGAAGTCAGCTAGTCCTACCAAGAGATACCTATTTGAACGAAAGAGAACTGAAAAACCTTCAGCAAGGGAAGTCAAAACATTTCTTAATTAATATACATTTTACTAATGGACAAATCTTGTATCCTAAGTACCTTCCAGCACTATTTCAACCAATTTCTCCTTGGATTTTGCTGTCCCCTACATTCGCATTTGCTTTTCATTGGTTTAGCTTGGATTGTTGGGATAAAACTTCTAATTGTAGCATGACTTGCAAAAGCAAACTCAGGCATCAATATAATCCATGTAAAATCATGTATTATACCTTACGAGGAAAAGACCATAAAAAAGAACGAAGTTTAATACAACTGCAGCCTCCATGCTCAAAATCATAAAAATTAATCTCAAATGCTCATTAGATTCAACAGATCAGCATTCTCAGCAATCTTTGTAAATTAACTTTTACATCAAGGATATTGGGACATGAAAATTATAAAAAAGAAGGCTGCTAGTATTGTTAGTTTCTACTGAATTGTGTAATGCCAGTATTTCTTAAGTGGAAGAAAAAAGGTTAGATACAAATTTCCTGCTATGAGGACTAGTCAATGCTTATTACACTCAGTGTAATGGCATCTACAGAATCTGAAATTTAGGTAATAATGAAAAAAGAAGTTTCATTATCCTTCCCCACCTTGACTAATTCCTCCTTTTCATCTAGTACTACAGTGTCTCAGATTAATAAAAAGCCTGAAGTTTTTGCTGACTATGTCCTTCAAGCTGTACCTTCTGCTTTGCCGTAGACTGTTTTGTACAATTAAAAACACATTACTTTGGGCCTCTTCTCTCTCATTTTAATATGGTCTAAGTGGCAATGTTTTCCCCGTCTGTCCTTGAGGTTCTCCTGACCAACGGTCACAAAATGCTGCATATGCATTTGAAAATAACCTGTTTGTTCCCAGTCATGAAAATAGATGGATAAACGTGTAAGTCTGTCAGCATACTTAAGGATGGTTATAACTTAACATACCATTCATTAATTCCCCAATCACATTAAGATTAACTATCAGACCCCTTTAAACCCTACAAAAAAGTGTTGAGAGGTTGGTCACAGTGTGTGATTAAGCTAAATTAAAGATCAAAATGCATTCCACATAATATGCTACCATATAAGTGCATCCCCAGTCAATTACATGTTTATTACGTTATCTCTGACAAGCTAAATTAACAATAAATTAATGTCTAAGTTGTGATTTCACTTTTGACAATAATATACTACAACTAGCCTAGGCCATTCTATGAAGACAACTAAGCTTTAAATATCTGCATATAGCTATTCAGCCACAGACAAGAGGGAAGGTAATGGAGTTAAAAACTGCAGACTAATTGCTTCAGATGAAGGCTTATTATCTCTCCAATTTCAAGCCCAGCAGAAGTTCAGCAGTATTATAAGCTACTTTAGCCAAAGCACTGTGAATCTTTATATAAAATTTACTTTTATTTTTACCTCTCTTAGTTCTGACAAACAATAAAAGTAATAGCCAACTGTTTTCAGGCTGACAAAGGCGAGGATGTAAAGGGTTAAAAAAGCCAACAGTTCAGCCTTCAGATTTCCTTGGTTTTACTAAATCACTCAGACACTTCCTCTTCCCCTTTCTAATGATCATTTCACGTGTAAGTTCAGGTTCAGCTTAACTCTTCTTAAGTAAGTGGTTCAGCCTGTCTCATCCTCCCACAACAGGAGGCATACTCAGGGCTTGATTCCCCACTCAGCTTATACTTGTGTATTCACATTTGTAAAAGCAGATGCAAGGAGGGCACAAGACTTTGCCATGGTCACAGTACCTAAGTCCACCAAATTGCTGTAAAGGACACCCCTCGTTTGAGGCAGCAACAGAGAGACAATGACTAGATGCTCCTGCTCCCTTGATGGCTTATCAGGATCACATCAGCCAACCCTCTCCAACCCAGCACGTTGCAATACTAATGAAAACAAGGCTATCCTCTGCACGCCTTCATCAGCAATTTGGCTTTTTTAAGGTGAAATGAAAACAGGGAAATGCCTTCCAACAGCACTCCTCACTCGCACGGATGCAGGGAGATTGCCCCATCCTTTCATCAGCCTCTCCCACCCAGGCCACTGAGCCCAGAGGCACAGCCTCGATGCTGGCACTGCAGAGCTATTTAATAAGACAAGATCCCAAGCCAGAGTTCCTGTTAGACCTATGTGACCAGATGCTGTCCAGCAGACTGGGACAAATCCCACTCTGAGAAATTATGGTCTATCTGCACTTTTCACCTGCACTTTCCATCACACAATAATATCTCATAATAGCAACAGCCATACCTTGCTTGCCAGTTACCATACATCACGTGTACAGCACACAAGTTGTCTCTCAGAAAAAAAAGCTTTACTCCAGCAGCAGTAAGGGCACAGGCAATCAAGGCACTCAGGGATGGGTACTATAAGGGACCATGAGGGGAGCAGAGTCCCTTCTCTGGGAAAGAAGAGGACATAAATGCTTTTATTCCTCTTGTTCTTCTGGTAATCCTCTCCTCTGACAGACAGCTGTTGCACTTTCCCCACCGCACCCTCCACGTGACAGAATGGAAGTCAGCATCTTTAGTTAATGTGTTATTTAAATACTTATTTTGAAGGAAAGGTATTTCTGAAGAGACAGAACGTATCTGAGAGCTTAGGAAAATATAGCCATCTTCACTGCTTCCTTCAAGTCAGGCAGGGAAACACTTACCAACGTTTTACAAAGCACTGCCCAAGGCTATGACGTGAATGCCCAGCAAAGGCAAGAGAAGACGCAGTGCTCTGAGCTCCCTCTGTCACACGAGGCTTGCAGCTAGTCTTCACCTCGCACCTCATTCCTCTGCTGGTGCCACCACATCACCCACACGCTGAGTTATGAGCACCTATTGTCCCTCACCACGAGCCCTTAGGAAGGCTGCAAAGCCCATTGAGATCTTCCACTGAATGCATTCCTAGGAATGATGAACACCACTGCTGCTCAATACAACTTGGCTGTTGTACAGGAGACCATCATCCTAACCACGACCCCGTCCAACATGGTCATAGCTGATTTTCCTCCTTCCCCTGCCTCATTGTTCCTGCTGCCACCTCCCCGTGGGATGGGGAAAGGTGCTGCCATGTGCTCCCTGCTTCCTCATGAACCAGCTTCTTCCTCCACAACCAACTCTCACCACCAAATCCAATCACACTTCTGCTGTAATTCCCATCACATAGTTAATAGTTACTCTTAAGCCCACTCATCTTCTCCTTCATTCTCCTTTATCCAAGGAGGATTTTCATCAATGGTGGTGGGAAGTAGCCATGTCCTCTCTGCTTTCATCACACTTAAAAGTTGTCTCCATAACTCCCACAACTTTTGTCAGGGCTTTTTCTCTACAACTACCAGGCTCTAAGCTTCAACCTTGGCTCATAGCTTCATCTTGACTTTCAGTAAGATTCTCTCCATGAACCTCCTGGGGCCAGAACTTCAGCATCCAGCTTCCACTTCTGAAAGGTTTTGGTTTTGTCCTTGACCACACATATCCCTGGCTTATCATCCCTCCATTTACTTTTCCATTTCATCTCTACAGCTCCTAATTACACCACAGCATTCCTACTGAAAAAAAAATTAAAAATTGAATTATTCCTTCTCAGAAAGAGTCTCTTTGCATTGTGCTACAGAGAGCTCAAAAAGGCACCTCTATCTTCCCTCAAACTGTAAAAATTGCTTCAAGTTCCCCAGATCTTAGAATCAGATTCAATACCAAAATTCTATGCATTATCTCTCTCTTATTTGCAAGTTTGCTTATAACTACGCAAAGTCCTGCCAGGGTTTACCTTTATCTTGATCTTTTTTCTGCTGAAATTCTTATTCATATCTAAGTCTACAGAATGAGTTTTAACTGTCAGGTTTTCTCCCATGACCCTTTCTTTACGCTCTCTAAATGTCAAGAAGTACATCTCTCTGATATCTCAGGTACTTGTGCAGCCTGACTTACTACAGTATCTCAGAACTTCATATTTCATGTACTTACCCCCAGGAGACCCCCAGATTTTTTTGTTTTTTCTTTTCCAGCTTAAGGTGACAGTGAACTATCTCAGCAGAAGAGCAGCTGCTGACTGCCACTGAGGACCTAAGTCTAACGCTCCTGCTCAAACCCACATTGGAAGTCTGTAGCACAAGAAGAACTGAATTCCGTGCTCCAACCACTGCACCATGATTCAAAGCCATCTGATAAACTCACTCAAACTTTGCCTTAAATCAGAAATTGACACTAATTCACCATTCCATTCTTGATCACCCTCACTGATTTATAATGTAGTCCCCTCTCCAAATTTCTCTTCAACACAGGTTTTGCAACCTTCCTCAATGCACTCCTTTCACTTCTGCAGCTAGTTCTTCTCCACATCTGCAGCAGTATTTTGGAGGAATGTGCTCACTTTTCCTGTTCCATTCCTTCTTGCACTCTCCTTTCTCTGAATCTATCTCACTTAATTTAATCCCACTTAAGAATCAGAGAAGGAAGGACTGAAGAACAAAAGAAAGGATGGAAGGAAGGACAAAAGAAAGGGCAAAAAAAGAAAAGACTTCAATGCAAAACATACAGAATAAACTACATAAATATAGATACTATTGTATCCCACATAATTTAAAAAGTACTCCCTTCTCTCACATCATGCAAAGTGACCATAATTCACCACAACTTAATGCATGATAAAGATCACAAAGATGCAGCACTAAAGGCATAAGAACTGAAAGCAGGTAAAATCACTGTTGACAAAATGACTGCAGCAGTCCATAGCACTGCTAAGGGACTACAACTGGAATGAACCATTGGATGCTCCAAGAGTTTAAAAAAAACCCTGAGATCTTTTTTCTTGTGGGGTTCACACTCTCATGATCCCTAGATAACTGGTGAAATTCAGAGACCCGTTATTCTGCCTTGATCTAATAGGAAAACAAAGACTTAATGAGAAAGACTGCAGCACAAGGTACTTCTGCTAGGAATGGAGGGAGCAGCCAACCAACACTGTCCCAAGGACAAGTGGCAGAGCACATCCCACCTGACCTGTCAAGGTATAGCCAGAGTGTAAAGCACACACAATTTCAAGCAGCATCCTACGGAAATATACCAAATCCTTAGATGCTTAGATCCTTAGGTGCTTAGATCACCAACCATAACATGGTCTGACACATTTGAGGCCCTGCAGAAGCACTTCCATTTAAGTACTTAACACCAAAAAAGCTTTTCTATAGCGTTATCCTTTTGACACTCCAGTTTTACACCACACGTGCTCCTTTCCATCCCTGTCTTCCTCTCCCCATTGCGTAGCTGCAAATTAACAGCTTGAAAAGACTGCCAGTTTGATGCAATTTCATGTTCTTGAATATAGTGTTCTCAGGAGCACTATTACAGAAATTTATTCTCTTGAGAAATAGATCAGATACCATTAACAGAATAAAACATAAACGTTCTCTATGACTTCCTGGTGAAAGCCTGCATTGGCTCTACAATAAGATGTAATTTACAGAGTTGTTATCAAGAAAAAGAACACTGTTGTTTCATATCAGTAATTTTATTTTTAAGAAATTATGCACTAGAGCAACTGACACTAAACAGTCCAACTAAAACTAACAAAATCCATTTTTTTCTGTGCAAGTGAGAGACGGGTTTCTCCTCCTTCCCTTCTCTTTGGCAGACACCTTCTAAAAGTGGACATTTCTCTGTTTTCTGCACAGTTATAATAATAAGAGCCAGAAAACTGCAGCAACTCAGTGAAAATGCGGGATTCTCACAAGCAGGGACTCACCTTTGGGATATGACAGTTTTCAACTTCAGCCAAGTCCGTAGGAGCTCTGCTATCACAAGTCACTGAGATAAAACGCTAAATTAGCTCATCTCCTGGGAGACTCACTCCCACCTGTTCAACAGCTCCAGGCCAAGCTCCTTTCAGCCCACTGTTGAATCTGGGAACCGCAGAGGTATGACATGATGCTCTTCAGATACTCTGCGTGGATTTTATGTCACCGGGGTGCTGCAGTGGAGAGTCTGGCTGTGGCAGCTAATGGCACCATAAATCAGGGCTTTCCTGTAACGCACTCACAGCTCAGTCTGCTCCTGAACATAAAGTCATAATGCATTATCTTCAACCTTGCTAAGAAAACATAGAGGATTCAGCAGTGGCTCTTTTTGGTCTAGCATGCACCAGGGATGGTACTGACAAATAAAAAGGCCAAGTCTCTTCCATATTTTGACAGATAAAACTCACAACCTATAGGCCTGAACTCGCTGTACACTACAGCCTGTTTACAATGTAAAGGGATCCTGCACTCTTTGGAGACAATTTGTATTGCTCATGGGATGTAAGGAGGCTTTAGTGTCACAGAGCATCATGATTGTTGCAGTCTTGCAGGTAAAGCATGTTGAACTAAGGAAGACATTTTTGGCACCCAAGGATGATGATTTTCTGGACAGCACTCAGGTGAGCAGAGAAGATCTGGACTGATTTTAAGTCAAACCTCACAGGAAAAAAAAAATAAAAAAAGATTAAGGCTATCTTCAGATACAGGAACATGGCTCACACGAAGTCACATCTTTTTAACCATATCCTCTCATTCCTACAGAAGATATGTGAGGCACATCTAGTGCTTCTGTTCAGTTCAGAACTGCACTACTGATCAACTCTCTCAGCTGTACCCATCTACCATGCTCTAACTCACATTTCATAGTGATCTCAGAGAACATGAACTGACTTCTTTTCAGGTGATGGTAAACTAGAAGATGCTGTTGAACCACTAATGGACATTCACATCAGCATGGAACTACCTTGAAATAACCCCCTGTTCAAAATGGGTATTTGGGACATCAATACCACTTCTTTCACCTTCATGGGCAAGTGACAATTCTATGATTCTGTAAGCCCATATTCCTTCCCAGTGTAGGCACATCCATATTTTTTAATTTAATCTACTCTGGGAGTGAAGTAACAGCATAGGACTCAGCTCTTTATGACCTTGAAGAAAGACAGAAGGGCACACAGGGATTGACACTCTTTGCTACAGGAATCCCAAAATTACCTGAATTACACCTATGGAAGGGGAAAGCTTGCATAATGCACCTAAAGTGCACCCTTATTTTTCTTATTTGGATAAATTTACGCAAATAGAGGCACATTTAAGCATAGTATATTAGATACTCTTACTGTACTCACTCTTCAAGATACTACAAGCTATTTCTGTGAAGTAGAGTGGCAGGGGAACATTAGAAGCATGAAATATTAATCTTTCCATCATTTTCCCTGAGTCAGGCCAAGGTTTTCCAAATTAAACGTGTTCTCTCTCCACTTGAAGACACCTATTATTTGGAATTCCATCTGTTCCGTAAAATTCAAAATTGATTACTTTAATGACAGCGAACAGGCACAACTGTTCTATTGATCTGACTCCATTCCTCCATGGGGCCCACTTCAAAGCTATTTTACATCCTTATTTTTGGTCTTTTACATGGAGATGCATGCAAATAATCATTAACAACCTTGTCTTAGGACATATGCACATTTCAGAGTAGGATCTTTTTCCCTGTAACTCCATGACAGTTCTCTATAAAGCAAAAGAAATTGGAACAATCCTTTATTCTAAGTGTTCAAGCATTCAGTTAACCAATCAACTTTTTAACTATGTTTTATAAAAAGTATTCTTTGAGAATATGTGATCCCACTATCCTTGATATGCTGACTCATTTTTTTTTACACACTTAGAAGTCTCATTTTAGCATTACATTTATTACCACATTTTCATTAACAACCAGCCACGTTATTTTTATGTATGACTCTGGAGTTATTTGTATTCCAAAGGCCATTAAAAATAACAAGAGTTGAGCTAAACTAAGATAAGAAATTTACAGGCTTATGTTAAAATACAAAGATCTTCAGTCAGTATAAATTACTAAAGCACATTGCCCCAGTACCTGACCTGTTGTTGCTATTTTCTTTTCTTTTTTTTTCATGAAAAAGTGTTTAAATAGTGTATTTCCACATCCAGCTAACAATCTCCAAAACAGATAACAAGCTCTGTTGAGCCAGACCCCAAATCTATCAGTGTTTGCAGCTTCTTCTGTGGACTTCTGAACATCGGGTCTAGCAGAAAGTGAACTGTAATGATTGTACACTGGATGTTATCCACCTCCAGCCATTTGAACAAGAAACCATACATGTGTCAAAAGCACCTAAACATACCGAGGCAAGCACATTCAACTTACATCTTGATCAAGCAATCACAACTTGACAGTAATAGGCAGCTTTGCGTATCACTTATAGAATGTGTTCTGCACATGATGCCCAAAAGACCTAAAGTTCAGACTCATGAAACAGATAAGTAAGGAGATAAATGATAAAAAATTCTGAACAGTCTAATTGGCATGGAGGTGAGCAACATTGCTTATCTGAAAGAAACTGTAATGACATTTTTTTAATTAACGCAGGGAAGAAGGGAATGCTTACTGCCTAGCTTCAAGCAGGTAAGGCAGTGCATTGCTTATCTCCACATCCCAATCATTTTCTAATTATAATTTTTGTAAATCTCAAGACACAACAGTCCTTCATTTGCATATAGACACATGGGTCTGAATTAGTTTGCTTTTTTTTTAAAATTTATGCCCACAATGCTTCTGCAGATGTTTTCAAAGTTTCCCCATGCTGTTCCTACAGCGTCTTTTTGTGCTCTGCTTCTGTTTGGGTTAGCATGGTAGGACACAGCATAGATTTAAGCCAACTGTGTCACTTCCCTGCTGCTGGATCCAGGGAATGTCACAGCAAGGAACACAGAAATGGGACAGTCACAATCTCTTACGACAGCAGCAGCTGCTTCTGAAAAACACTCAGTCCTCTACAGACAGACTAACACTTTGCCTTCAATTTTCTCCCAGCTAAAATTTTGAGTTTCTTGTTTTAAGCAAGAAAAAAATCTCAGCAATTCTTGATACACACAAGCCTGGAAATAGACTTTCAGCTGGAAACAGAATTTAGACAGAGTCTTTTTGCAGTTATGAACTATTTTAAAGAAAATAAGGGTTTAGATCTGCTTTTGGTGTTGGAAGACAAAAGTGCACTCAAATCAATGGACACCGATTGGATTCAACCCCCCACTGTGAAACCATTTTACTAATAATGTATTGTGGAAACAACAAAAAAATAATTATGAGAGTGAGCAAAATTACTTAAAGACTCAAATAATAATATTCATCAATACCACTGATATTTATACATGCTTGATATTTCTATTTCATGCTGACATTAGGGGAGAGCTGAAAGAAACATGTACTTCCAGAATATTTAAGTGTTTCATACAGATATAATTGCAATTCCATCAGTTATAGAATATATTCAGTCAAGACTCTGCATAATACTAAAGACCTAGTCTGGACAATTTATACTTCATAAAGGAAGAGCAAAGTAGCAAAGACATAGCATCCCAGTAGCAAAATGGCATTAGGCAGGTAACACTACTTGAAATAAACCCAGTGCTCCTTTAGAAAAGGCAACTGACTTCTGGACTTAGAAAACCCAACACTTTAACACAGGTTTCAGAAGGAGGAGGGGACAGCCCCACAGCTCTTTGTTCAGAAAAGGCACTTACACACCCTTGTCTCCCAGAAATACAGCTAGACTAATTTTAACCTGCAGCCAACAGTGACAAAAATACATATTCAAAAAGCAATGGACCGAGAAGCAGAGAAGCCTGGCAGATGTAAGGTTGGATGAAGGCACAGCTTCTCCACCCTCAGTATCAAAGTTGTTTTCTTTCTGTTTCCACTGAATCATTGAGCCTATTTTGGCCATTAGTGAAATGACACCATGAAAATGCAGATTACATGATGCTACTTCTCATGCCTAGTGCCTTCCCATACTTCTCTCTTCCTCGATTCCCTAAAATAAAGCATCAATAAAAAAAAAAGAAAAACAACGAATGAAGTTCTCAGCCTATCAAGCTGCGAAGAACTATTTTAAGAATTAATTTGTGCCCTGAGAGATCTTTTTAAATTATCCTCCTATTCTGTCCTAACCGAAGATTAAAGCTGCGAACTTCCAGTGTCTTAAGGATTGGAGAACCAGAGCGTGTGGGCTCCTCCATGTCCCCCCCAGGCACGGGGCCAAGTGTGGGGAGCGAAGCTGGTGCCGAGGAGGATGGAGCTGCTGATCTGCCGGTAAACCAGGAGCCCACGAGCCTTTATCATCCTCAGCTGGAGCTCAGAAATCACAACCAGATCTGCCCTCCTGCCACCACTTCTTAACTGTGCCTGTCCTTTAGGGCTGAGGATACGTCCCCTTCTTCTGCCACCCGCTGCTTTTTTGACAGGGAAAGTTTTGACTTCATTCTGTCCTGCTAAGCGCACAGGAATATCCTCTAAAAACCAGGCACGACAGAGAAAACGAAGTTTTTAACTTTCCACCTGTACAAAAAGGCATTAAGCACGTACCAAGAGAAATAAATTAAGTTCAGAGATGGTGTGAGCATTGCAATTTTCCCCAAAGTCAATGGGAGTTATAGCTACTTATAGCTGCTTTTTTGCTTCCCCCACCATCTCTGCTTCCACATGTGCAGCCTGAATACACACTGTACTCTGAAGTGTCCCCCCAAGAACATATCAAACAAAAAAAAAATAAAAAGCCCTTGAAAGTTCATGACAAACTAAGAAGCTGAAACCCATTTCTGCAATTTTATGTTCATCTGCAGAGGGGCTGTGAAAAATCCTTACCCTCTTCCTCCAGTGAGAAAGGGCCTCTGTCCCAAAATCCTGCTCCCCACCATCCCCCGCCTCCCCTGCATGTAAGGAACAAGTTACAGAACAAACCTCTATAGTCTTCAGCAAGAGGTGCAGGCTGTTAAAAATAGCACAATTTCAGTTCCCCCCCCCACCAGCCTCCACACACACCGAGAAAGCAGACCTTGAACCCAGCTACACAGTACTTTCCTCCTGCCACTGACTGGTGACTCAGTTGACAATTTTAGGAACACACATCAAGAACATAAAAAAGAAATAAATAAAATAATCATAGAAGAAACACAGAGCTATACAATGTAAATCTGTATTGTTTTAAATTGAGGAAAATAAGCATTACCTGTTCTTGTTGTTGGGCTTGTTTCCCTGATGCATTTTGCTCCTTGGCTGTAGTCATGCTCACCTATTTGTGCCCACTGCAGTGGCAAACAGGATTTCACTGTGTCTCTGTGTGTGTGTGTAAGCTTGTCTCTGTGTGTGTTCAGACATACACGCACACACACACACAAATACTAAAGGGATAAGGATGAGTAACTAGTCCATCACTTAATCACCAGCTGAGAAATTTCCCACCCCCACAAAAAAAGAAATAAATAAAAAAGCAATGTAAAAAAGCACTAGTCTAGCTGTCTTTCCCCTTGAGCCTCTAAAATAAAAGCAGAAGCAGAGGCAGAGAGAAGGATGCTGTGGGGGCTTCTTCAATTAGCAACAGCCTCTGCAATCGTCACAGAAACAATGATAACTGCTTGGCAACCAGCAACTGGCAGCTCGGAGCCGGGAGGCAGCGATGTGGTCCTCGCTCCCCACCTCCCCGGCGTTGCGCATGCACCGGCCGCCTCGGAGCACGATGTGCCGCTGGCTCGCCGGCGATGAGCAGAGCTGGAGGAGCTCAGCAGTCATCTCTTCTCCCGCAACCCGGCGAGGAAAAAGGGGCTGCAGGCACCCAGCGCTCAGGAATTAAATCCCGCATTCCCAGCGATGCCGGTGACGGGGAGTCCTGCGGATGCAGAGTTTCTGGCAGGCACGCTCTCAGCTGCTCCCAACTTGCGGAGGTTTCGATGCCCTGGCAGTCCCCAGCTCTGAAGGAAAGCTGTGCCGAGGGCAGGCTCTGCCCCGCTGCCGGGGCAGGTTTGGAGGAAGCAGCTTCCCGTCGATGGGATGCAGAGAGCACCAACGCTCCCCAGGGAGCTGCTTGCCACACTGCCAAAGCGTGACACATTCATCGGGGTAAAACATGCCCCCAGCACTCCCTGTCCCTCGCCACGTCCCTGATGCGACCGGGACCACTTTACATTTCTGGTATGGTGGCTGCTTCCTTCATGCTTGCAGCTGCCATGCAGGTCACGTTGCAGGGTGACAGACCAGCGTGTGCTGCCTGCTCCACTCCGTGCTGCCATAGCTCTCTCTTTGCAGGCTCCCTGCCGTCATGGAAATCTCTCCAACATGGTGGAGCTATCGAACAAGTCCTCACAGCCTGCTCACCCACCTTGCTGCCAGCATGGGGTGATGTGGGGTGTGCCTGAGCACGAGGCATAAAGCAAGTACGGCTCTTCAGCAACCCGCAGAGAACCTTACATAGTTGGATAAAACTTAGAACAGCGTAAATGTGGTTCAATATTTGCTCAGGACTGATGCAAGCCCTAGCTCACTCAACATCAGATGACACGAGACTGCAATGTTGCTGCTTTTCCTCTCACCTCCCTCCCAGTGTGCCCAATGTACTGGGCTGGACTGGGCCCAGAGCTCATCGCTGTGCTGGAGCACTGTTTAAAGCTAAATGTTTCCTCACTCACATGATACTGGGAGCTCTGCTGAGTCTGCAGATAACCAGCTCAGGAAAGGGAACATCAGAGTATTTATCTGACAAAGAAGTGATTATGCCCCATTTGATCCTCAAATTTACAGCACGTATTTATTATACAAGTCATGTTCACCAGGAATACAACTCTGCCAGAGGCAATGTCTCCTTACACCTGGGATGAATTTGGTCCTTGGTTCAGGGACAGATCAACATCAGGCCAAGTCTTCCTAGTGATTAGCTACTAGCCACCACCCAGACCTCCTCAGCATTTCTGCATTTTCACCATTACATATTACATTGCATCACAGAAAGTACAACATAAAGGATCTGCAACATGGAATTATGCTGGTAGGAAACTGGACAACCTCGCCTGGCCTCAGGTGCCAGGATCTAGGCAACTACTTATTTAAAAAAAGTTAATAGTACCTCTCTAACAGGACGCACTAATTTACATTTAAATCTAACAGTCTGTGTCAACCTCTCACTGGGCTATACTATGACAGAGTCCTAGCTTACATTGAAATTTCATCTCTTTAGCACCAATAGCTTTAGTCACAATATTTTTGTATTTTTAGTGAGGTTATTCATGCTCATATATTTTTTTCCAGCCATTAGAACAGAATTGCTTTCAAGGTCTTATACAAGTGGATCAGTTTGAATTTTCCAATTGGCTTGGTCTACTTTTCTACCTGTTGTGAGCAGTAATGGAGGCTTGCTTTACTCCACCCCTTTGCTATTTTTCTTTCCAAGAGGAATTCAAATGGACCAAAACTGTTTTTTTTTTAATTTTTTTTTTTTACTTCCTTACAGTATATCCTGGAAATTTCTGCCAAGCAGATCCTTTTCAAAACATACACCATTCATTGAGTCCCTGACCCCTCAGTATTTACACTGGCCATCACTGAACTTAACTGCACTGTTGAAAAAAAAAAATATTTGTTCCTGTCTGTTTACCCTTGCGTGCTCTCACCATGCATGTTCAATTCCTTCACAGTTAACAGTTTAAGACACAGTTTTCACTAACTCTGGAAATAGCCAATCTTCCTCAAAATGTAGATTTTTTTCTAATTATCTTGTTGCTGGACACATAATAAGTTAATTGGGCTAATTGATCCAGCAGTTAGCTATGCAAATGCATATGGCTTAGCCTCATTACATAGGCGCGTTACAACACTGACTGTTCTTGCTGCACCTCCCAATGCCTTGGCACAGCTACCCTAATATTACTGAAATACCCAGTGGCACCTCTCTGTCACCCCTAACCTCTGCGCGGGGTTTCAGCCCGTCATATGGCCATGAGCTGCTGCTCACTGCCAGAAGAACATGGAAACAGGGGACAGTCACGTCTTCCAGCTTTCTCCCACCACCCTTCTTCAATCAAAGGGGTTCAGAGGTTGCCAAACACCTTCTGGGGAGACACTAGAGGAGGAAGCAGTGGCCATTGCCATTCAGAAATACTCATTAATAACAGGCACAGAATAATCTGCTCACATATTAGCAGGGCTGAGACCATTCATCCTGACCTCTGTGCTATGTTAGAGTACCAACTTTATCACTTGGCTGAGTCATCACTTACAAAAGATTATTACATCCGTATCACAGGACAAGAGTCAGTATCTGCCAATCCCAGCAGCTTCCCAGGCACAAGGATTTATACAGACAGCCCCAGGAGGCACTGGCAGATAAGGACCCTGGGAATATAACCTTCCCATCCATCCTACTCTACAGCATCCCAACTGATCAAAAGGATCCGTTGTTCCTTGCTGCCAGGTTTTAAGATGCATCAAGCTATTCATCCCCTACCATCCATCATTTGCAACAGGTTAATCTCCACTGGCTGCCTTGAGCATGTGCAGGGTCCATCCCCAGCCTTGCCTCCTGCTACACAAGCTGCACTCCCACCATGAGCATCCTCCATTAATCCATATAGTCCACACTCTGTGAGCACAGACAGCTCTCCCTGTAAATCAAGATGCTTATTTGCAATGCCAACTACAACCATGTGAATGGCATCCCCACGGATGACATCAGTTAGCATCTGCAGCACCATGGCAGGACAGACAGCCATTTCCCTCCCATCAGTAGAGGAATCAGTGACAGGTGAAAGGAACCATTCCCAGCTTCTCAACTCATCTTTAACCAGTGTACTTGCTTTAACAAAATCATGCAGTGCTGCAGGAAGACCTTGTAATAAACTAGTCACACAGGTTTCCTGTTAAAATGGAAGTGCTTCATTCTCTTCAGACTGGTTTATAGTCTGGAATCATTCTCAAAACATTCCTTGGAGTTCTTGAGAGCATCTCTACCACCACCACCAAGCTCTCTTATGCTCAAAGACTGTTGCGAATGGGAAAAAATGCTGCTATGGCTCTGGAAGACAAAGTGGACTAAAACAAAAAGTCTTTGCCATGAAGACCTATAAAGTCTTAGGAGCTAAAGCACCATAACCATTGTTTATGACCACACATTACAGCAACACTCAGTTTGGTTTTGCTCCCAAACATTTTTAAGCAGATCAGTTTACTAAACCCATCCTTGATCCTGCCTTTCTACGTAGGCAGAGGTCTCTGCTGTCTGGGGATGCAGAGCAACCCCTTCATGGGCTCTCAAGAGTCAGCAAAGAGCAACATTGCTGTTTCCTGCACATTACAGAGGTCAGATCCAACAGCAGCCTGTGCTTGCAGGGAGCCTTCCAGCTGCACGCCTCTGTACAAGGGAGTATAGACTAAGCAAGGGCAGTAATAAGCCTGCAGCAGCAGCGGGTACAGTTATTGGATGCAGAACCCTTACACTCCTTTGAAACCCGGGATTCTGGCTATGCCACACTGGACTATTTATTCCCCCTTCATTACCACATCAAGGAAGTTGAAGTCAGTGGGCAGAGTGGGTAGAAATGAATTCTACTTGATGAACTATACCTTTGCACAGTCTCCAGATAAAGACCACATCCCATGGAGTGCTAAGTATCTGAAATTTTTAGTGGGTCTAAACCATTAGTACCTGGGGTGCAGTAATGTGCTACTTCCAGCAGAACACACCATATGATACGCTTTTGTACAGCCAGTCCCTCTGAGCTTCCCGCTCACTATCAGTTCCCATTGGTTTGGCTGGTTTGCTGTCAGTTCAGGGAGGACACATGGCCCAGGAAAGCACACACTCTGGCAAGCTGTGACAATAGAAAAACCTTCTCACAGGCAGGTTAAAAAGGAAAAATCCTAAGCACCACATCTTTTTAAGAATCAGTGTTATGAAGGTAGTAGATGTTAGTAAGATAACTCAGAAAGAGAGCCAGAGCCTGCCAGCACAGACATCCACTATAAGAAATGTGAGATGAGCCTGTAAAGATGTTGTAACCATGGATTTTAACATTCAGTCATTTGAAAGGTGACTGATGTAGCTTGGATCAAAACAGGCCCACAGGATGCAAGGTGAACAGTGCTCAGTGTGTATCACTGCTGCTTCCCAGGGGAGGTGCCAGCAGGGTGGGGACACAAGGGTGACAGCTCCTGGCAGCTTCTGCAGCAACTGAGAAGATGGTCTACTTGAACCATACTCTTCTAAGACCAATGGCATACTCCCCAAAAGGTAAATCTATTTAATCCTCAAGTCTGATTTCATATACTTTCAGCTGCCCTACTGTGTCACCGTTCCAGTTTTCCTAGAGAATTTCAAAGAGGAACACAAGGGAAGGGTCTGTATAAAGTAGGCTGTCCATGGCATCATCATGCTCCTGCATGCTGGTGACCAACCCATGCTCCTCAGTCACAGAGACATCTCACCCACACAAAAAGCAATGGTACAGGCCCTCTTCACCCTGGAGCTCTATAGGCCAGATGCAGGGAGTCAGAGGGATCTGTGCTCCTCCACTGCAGATCCTTCTAGAGGTCAAGTGCTCCTCACACAGTGGATGCCAGAGCAGAACAGAGAGCTGTAAAACCATGAGGGATCATTGATTACACACCCCCCCCAGCACTGCCTCTCCGCCTTGTTCGTATTAGAAGACCACAAAACCACTTAACCTTATTACAAATCAAACCCTGTCTTTGGAAGGATTTCTCAGCTTGTCAAAGGGCACCTCCAACATTATTTTTTTATGAAGGGGGAAAAAGCTTTGGCCTTTAAGGATATGTATCTTGCACCAGCCCTACTACTGTTGCCCCTCTCTGGTTGTCTCCACCATGTTGGTTCCACCAAGGGTAAAGTCATGAGGGAATCACTAAGTCTAGATGAATTTTCAGAGGCTCCACTGAGGACCTCTGAGGCTTGGAGATTCACTTGGATGGTTTTCCAGATTTCAAGGGTTCTGTGAACATGCTAGAGGTAATAATAAAATATGAATATAGTTACAAATAAAAACATATCACATTTCTGTTGCCCATGACCAAAATCATTTAAAAAGCAATTTGATGTGGTATTTTTATTTAACAGATCAAATCCAGTTTATTTAGTCAATGGCATTAATTAGTTATTTGCATGAGTATCTGTTCCTACAGGGGAACACTTAAAAATATTTCTACAAGCTTAAGAACATCTGCTATTTGAGAGAGCAGGTACATGCAACAGAGGACACAGAGACATTGGGCACTGCAAGAACAACTCATGGCTCTGCATAATGGTCCCATGGTATTGCTACTATCTATGCATTACCAAAGCCTTGCTAAGTTCCTTTTTCTTTAAAAAAAAAAAATTAACATACGAAGGTATTTTAAAGCAATTATAATAATTTTATTTGAAGCTCTAAAGCTCTATATTCTACTACTTCCTGTTTCTTGCTGCTGCTCCAAGTTCCAGGTTCCCACAGGTCATGGTAAACAGCTAAGACAACACTGGGATGCAAGCTGTGAAGAGCGCTCACTCATGCACAGCTAGAGCTATTCTGCATAGCACTTTCCTGCCTAAATTGGAGCGTGACTTCGGCGAACACAGCAGGTACTCATGCCCTTCTCACTTCTGGATTATGTATCCACTTTGGTTTGCTTATCCTAAAGATCAGGTGTTGTGTACTGATAGTCAGACTTTCCTATTGAAGTGGGTTACTTTTTTCAAAAACATTACTTTTGATCCACTGGGGGGTTATTTTTTGAGTCAGCCTACATATATTTTAATACATCATTCCAGCCTCAAAGGCACATGATTACCAGTGCCATAGTTGTTTGGCACCATGTTAGCCCTGCAAGGAAGACGGACCGTACCGCTGGGTTTTTTTCTTTCCCTCTGCCTGTTCCTGCTGGTGTGACCTTGGCAGCTGTAATGCAACAGATGCCTCTTTCTCACTTGTTTATCTGGAAGAGAGAGACTTCTGAGGCCCCAACTTCAGTGCCAGCTGTGAATCGTCCCCAAACTGTTTTTTCAGTGTTTGTCTCCTCACCAGTCTTGTTTAGTATTTCTCCTCCCCATGATCTCAGAGATCAGTCTTCACTGACATCTCCCCCGGCCCCCACTTATTTCTGGGTAGCAGCTGAATATCTTCCTTGTTATTCAGTATGGGCCCTCTTTATTGTTTTAGGAGTGCAAGGATTTATTTCTTTGCTCGCTACTTTTTTTTTCTCTTTACTTAAATACAAATTTTACAGAATAGTCACAATATATTTTGTAACTTAAATATCCAGGTCAGAAAATTTAGAAGAGACCACAAAAAATAACAAAATAACACCCCAACAATTACCGTCAAACAGAGAATCCCCATCTTCAAAACAGCTGCAAACATATTAGGCTATTTAGCAGCCTACCGCTTGGAAAAGAGAGAGCCTCATCTTCATTTTTAGCTGTAACAGTGATTTATAGGATGAATAAATGATCTGCATATAAGATGATGACAGGTTTAAATGTAAATGTTGTGAAAGACTTCTATGTAAGCACATACAATTGCCTTAGAGATCCTTGTACATAAAAGCCACAGCTGGAGCAAGTGGCTTTTTAAGCACTTGTTTTATGAAGTACACTTTTCATCGCGATGGTTGTTATTTTTCATTTACTTTTATATCACCTTTAACCAAAAAAAAAAGAAAAAAAATACTTGAACTTTCAGCATGATCTATACACTTTCAGTAGTGAAGTTACACAAAACATTGGCACTGTTAAAGCAGAGAGATGCACATAGCATACATTCATCTTAAGGGTGTCATATTTAGTTGGAAATTATACCACCACAACTGATGTGGTCCCACAAGTGATGCAAGCATAAGGGTCAAAAGTCTTCAGTTTCTCAATGTGAAATGTGGCTGCATCTGATCCTGTCTACAGAGCTAAGCTCAACTTTACACATTGGAGAAGATCTCCTTCAGACTGCTACCACCTGGAGCAAAGGGTGCGATCATTGGATCTTGAGGAGCAATGACCTATTGAACATCATAGTAGCCTTGTTATAACTTCTCATCGGTTCCCAAACAACACCAAGAAGGGCAAGGATGTCAGCTCTGGCACCTGCACCAGTGTTTTCACTGGTGTTTACTGCCTTCCCAAAATGCTCACTGGAGCTTGACAGCTTGTGGTAGTCACTGCCCTCAATTACTGGTGGGGGCTGTGATAGTTGCAAGTGTTTGTGTACTAGTGTATTTTTCTAAATTGTTTCTAGATCTTGAGATGAAATCTGTTATGGTAAACATATGTTGCTGCATTCCTTGTAGATAAGCTTTTCCACCCAAAAACCCCAAAATAGTCTTTTTGAAAGTCTGAGCAATGAAAACACTGCCAACCCTTGTCTTCTCTAAAAGAGGCACAAAGGAATCCAAGGCCTTTCCTGTCTGCTTCACGTCTTTATTTTTGGAGGAGAAAAACTCAAAATATTTTCAGATTCCTGTAATCAAGTCTTTAAAGGTGTAAGGAAGAGGCAGAAAACTACACTCGGGCATAACTCTGCTTCACAAGGCGGATGGAACAAATGGTGCACAGATTTATGTCACTTCATTCATTGTCCCTCTCTGTGCCTCAGTACCCTCCCAGCAGTCACCTTTCTGGATTGCAGGTCTTGCACAGTGCATGCACTATAGCAGAGGATGGCTAAACTTGTTACCAGTATTTTTAATGCCCTCTAGTGGAAATGCTATTTGTGGAAAATGAGCCAACTGGAAAAGCCTAGCCAGAACCCCTATCACAGAGGTAAGGGTATGTCTTCATTAAAAAAGAGAAACGAGGAGATAGAGTTGCCTTACTAGTAGCACAGCTGCAATAGTCTGCTTTCCTTGTGATGAAGCAAACAGAAACCAGAATAACGCTTTGCTCTTTTTTTCAAAAATTGACTAGCAGTTCTCATGTGTCACTAGCAGCACCTTTGAGAGGTTTCATTTTCAGCAGATGAGAGGTGCTTTTCGGAAGTGTGCTAGCCCTACCACTTTGTTCTAACTGCCACAGTGAGGTAGTCTTCAATTCTGAGCAAACTGCACCAAACCAGATTCCCAACTCACTTGAAACCAGACGAAAGTGATGTACAAACACACACAATACATAACTGCCAGACAAACTTGAACAGGGTAAGTAACTTTAACAGGGTAAGTAATTCAAGTAAGGTAGTGGCAAGGTCCTGTTCCTATCCATTTATTTGATCTGCTTGTAACACAAGAGGATTAATGCAGAAAGGATACATAAGATCTATATATCCTATACATCTTACGGAAACCTTCTGGAGACCACTAGGGCTCTGAGCACAGCATAAGACGTCTAAAAGGGGATAAGATATCCTTTACTTAGCATTGCTAATGTTCATTAGCTACAGAGACATGGCAGCTACTCATCAATGCCACCTCGGGCAGTCAGGCAGAGCTGGAGGAAGAGCAGCTTGCACAGTGCCTGTTGTGCCACAAGCAGAGGAGGTGTGAAAGCCCTCATATCTCTCCTTGAGATGGCAAAGAGTGCCTCAACTTTGCCCCCAGCTGTCCCTACTGGAGCAAGAACAAGGTTTTAAAATGCTGCGACTGTCAGCGGCACAAGAACAGCAGCAGAGGTGGGATGTCCAAAATGTACAGGGAACATAAAAAGGTCTTTTGCTGGGGTTCAGGACAAATCTCTGTGTCTTCCTACCTGAAATGTTTATTCCTTTGAGGTCTAACAGCCAGGCAGAGGAAGGGTGAAGCAGAAAGCACAAGTGGCAGTGATTTGGGTACATGTAATTGCTCTGGATGTCTAAGTGCTGCCATAGGGTCCCAGGAGTGGTGAGTAGCATTCATTAAGAGACTGAGGATCTCTGCTTAACACACAGTGACTCGATATGACTGAGATTATCACACTATAGTTTGTACGGCTTCACTGAATATGAATGAAATACATTAGAGCATTCCCAAAGCATTACACACTTATTGTGATGTACTTCATCATGTCTTCCCCCACACAACCCAAATCAACAAATGCATCCTCTCTATAGCACTCACAAGTGAGTTTGTCTCCAGTTTTACAGTTTTCACCATGTTATTGCTTGATATGGTGTCTGTGACCTTTCTATTTTACAATATTCTGAAGACAATGAAGAAGGAATAATGACAGAAACATTTTGAAGTAGCCTGCAGCTGAATAAATGAGCACATCTCTGAGCTGTTCTCTAGAAAAAAAAAAATCTATGATTTCCTATAGTTTAAAAAATAGCAAAAGGATGGGAAATTGAGACATCTGGAGACTAACAGAAAGTTCCATAACATTGTTATGCAGCTTCTACAAAACATAAGAGCTTAAAAAAAATCCCATATATGCAAGAATGTATACTTTTTCCCCAAACATATATTTCTTAGGAAACCGTGAGCATGAAATTTGAACTTGAATGGGATAAACTGTACCAGACAGAACAGGCAGAACCATATGCTTGTCACAAAACCTAATGCATCTCATTCATATACCTCTCAACTTGCATGTAATCACACATGCAATATGCTTGTCTTATATATACACATGAAAAATCAGATCGCAGGTACATCACAGATAAAAGCGGCACATGTGATTGCCTACATATGCTGTAGTGCAACAACAATGTCCACAAAGAGACAAAGGCTGAGCCCACTCCTGCTTCCAGTTATCAGCCAAGCCTTCTGCCTGCTAACAAGACAAGATGCAGAAGGACTTAAAATCCATCAAGTAAATGTTAGCAGTAGGAGGCAATAGCAGATCAATACCACGTGCTTGGATCAGGTTTTGCCGTAAAAAACACCTTCTGAAAAGCCCTGGGTCATTGCCCAGCTCTAACTGTGAAATACCTGCAAATGCCATGTGTTGCACTTGGACAGCTTACAAAGTCTCACCTTCATACATGAACTCACACTGGGAAAGAATTGCAGCACCCATCACTTCATGCTCTATTGAGCAAATCAGAGCTGCTGAAACAAGAAGGAGCAGATTTCATCACACTTGAGAACACTGCCATCCTTTTATTGCAAATACTATCCAAAGACAGTCTTTTCTGGTATATTTTCCAGGGATAATAAGGCAGCTTAGGGCTTATATTTATTCATAGAATCAGCAATCTTTTCATTTCTGTTGTTCTCTAGATCAAGACTTCTACTAGTGTGGGAAGTGGCTGCAGAATGGGACATTCAGAGGCTTAAGCTGCAAGAGTCTGAAATAGTGGAAATAAGAGTTGGCCAGCAGAAAAAAAATAAAAATCAATTCCACCTACCTTATAAAGCAATCCAGAGCACTGAATAGTTGGTTAACTATTTTTCACCTCCTGTTGCAGTTTTGTGATATCACAACAAGCAACAGCTACTCTGAAAGGATTAATACGAAGAGAAAGCATAATAGATTCACCCATAAATTTGAGCTCAGCATGAAAGAGAAACTATTGCACTAAGCTTTAATGGACAGAATACCTCAGCTGTACTTCATGTGATTGCTTTGCCCCTTCCAGAAGTCAAAGTAAATGGGAAATTTCTAGCCAATAGATCAGACTTTTAATTATGGCCAGAAATTAAGTCAAGAGACAAGCTTTCCAAAACATTAATCTATTTTCAACATTTTTTCCTCTTCACAGATACCAGAGACAGGTTCCATGTGATTAAAAGCTACAAAAATAGCAGAATAGTCAGCTGCAGTCTTGAAAGGATGCTTTAATTTGATATTTTCTTCAAACTGATTTCACTTCAGACAGTATTGACAGCAGAATGACATATAGCTGATTCAACAGTTCATATTACTAGTTAGGCACTAGCCTGATATCGTGGGTTTGCCCATGTGGTAGTTGGAGAAGGCAAATAAATATTCGTTTATAGTCCATCCAGCATTGCATTTTAATGTTTCCTTATCAACTAGTCCATTAGAATGACATGAATTGTAATAAAAATTAACTCCTTCATATCTCATTGTTAAATAAACTCTGTAGTATCATTTTCTTTGGTAAAGACATATTCTTTAACAATATGGTTAGAGGATTCAAATAGTTCCCTTAGAGAAACCTTTTTAAAAGATTTAATTTTCTCCCCAATAACAGTATGGCATCTTAACAGAAGTTAACACAAACACAGATGGTAGAAAAAAATTCTTAGGATACATGAAGGCTTTTGCTGAAAGAGCAGAGCCCACACTGTGATGTGGTACCAGAATGCTTCTTCACTTCAACTTTCCTTCCATGATGAAAAAGGGGAAGTTAATTTACCTGGGACGTATCCTTTTCTGGGAGACAGAAATCTAAGTATATTCATCACATTTTGCATTGTAAATAAGGTTTAAATTTCTATAATCAAAGATACATGATTGTTTCAAAAGGCTGATAGAGCTTCCATCCTGGCAAACTCCCGTGCCTCTTCTCCCAGGCATTAAAGCTCCTTGACATTACTCTGGCTCTGTAAAGTGGCTATAAGTGGCTGAAAGTGCAATGCACATCAATTTTAAAGCCTTCTTACACAGTAAGAGAAGTGCAATGCAGACATAGTATAAATGAAAACCTATTTCTGTGTGTTGAAGTCAAAACCAAAAGGCATCTATTCATAAAATTGTCCTGTAGGATAGTTGCATGCAGTCAGTATAGTCAACATATTAGGAATTCATTGTAATGAAACTAGACAAAAAATAAGGGGTTTACCTTGCTTTTTGTTTTGTTGTTGTTGCTTAATTATTGTACCAGGAGCTGCACAGCCCAGGGCTCGCTGTGCTTTAGGCTAGAGATGTTTCCAATAAAACAACACACCCTGCTAAAATAACTTAAAATACCAAGAATATTCTGCCCACCATCTGCCCAGCACGCTGCTATATATTCCTAAAGAGACTGCTTTTACTGTTAGTGAGCTTCTCTGTCCACAGGGGACAGACATATTTTTTCCAGTCCTCACTTCTGAGGCACCCCGTTAAAAGACTCTTCCTGTATGTGCAGCGTTGCATGTCTCCCTGTCCTTTCATAGACTGTTTCAAAGTACCCTTCCTAGATACAAAAAGCTCAAATGGCTCACATCGTCATTCAATAGCTTTCGCTGATGTTAGATCTCCATTTGGGTTGAGCAAGGATTTGAAAGACACAGTTCCCTGCACAGGTCTCCAGCTCCATTGGCAGCTGAGGTTTGATGCACCCTCCACTGAACTCAACGTTGTGTTTCTACTCATAGCCTGGACTTGGACACTGAGCTCACAGCCTTGTTGGGGGTCAGGACCTGAGCTTTACTCTGCAGCTCAGCATTACAGAAATGTACAGCTTTGTGTTAAGTATCAGGAGGTTTTTCAAAGTACAGGACTTTTTTCCTTTCATACAATGCATATCTAAAGAGACATTCATGAATAAGACTCCTGATTCATACATAGTGGGACACGCTGGCACATTTGCAGTCCAGAATCCACTACAGTTAATATTGCACTATTTACACTCATCTGTCATAAATCTAATACTGTTGTTATGGCTGCCCTGTTTAATGTACTCTAGGAATGCTCTTCAAGCCAGTATCAATTAAATTTGCAAACAAACTAATGCTTTGGGTTAAACAACGTGAAAACATTCTTCCTCTGAGAAATTTAGTACATTGTATCTGCCTCTATTCCAAGTGAATCTTGTGTTTATTCAATTAAATACCTCAGAAGATTACAATGATCCAGAAAACATTAAATGAAAACATTGATTCTACAATAATCACATTGGATGAGCCATGAGCTGCTACCAATAACATAATCATGGTGCATCAAACTCGATTAGAACTTTAAAATAGTCCTTTAATTTCACAGTAATTATTTAATGTTTTCAACTCCACTCTTTTGCCACTGACATTTACACAAAGCTGTCTCTAATTTAAAGGGTGATATTTTGTGACCTCAGTCTAGACACCTGGCACATAAACTAACAGGTAGTACGAATCTTCTAGAATAATGTGTTCTTATCCTCTTCCTCTTCATCATTACAGTTTGCAAGACTAGATCCTGCAGGCACATCAGGCCAGACACTTTGTACCAAACCCAGACATTCATATTTCTTTGTATTTCTTTTGCAACACTCGGGGTCCCTGATGATGATCTGGAATGGCCATTCTAGAGCCTTAGTAAACTCAGGAAAGATATCAAAGGGAATGTTTTCGACTTCTTTATCTTCTTTATTATAAAAGATAATCTAAGTAAAACCCCAAACCTAATGAAAGCCAAAACCTGGAGGTCTTAAAATGAGATACAGGGAGAAAGAATTTCTATCCTAATTCATTGTGCCAGTGTGGACATTTGATATAACAAGAACTTTATTCAATATAGTGTCACACAATAGGTGCGACTTTTATCAGACAAATCATTCCAGCCTCAGTACGATGGTTTAAAAGGCAATACCAATTCTCATTAGAGCCACAGCACAGCTCTTAAAATGTCACTTTTCTCTTACAGATCAGGAGTCTTTCTAGCAGCCTTCTTTATAATTATGTTTATTATCAGCATCAATTTCCATTTCACCATTCACCTCAGAGGAACAGCAGATGCTTTTCAACATTTACAAGATGAACTGACAATAATTGCTTTACCCACTACGGAAATACCGTCAGCGCTGGAGTGAAGTGAGGCAGCTCTTCCCAAATCACAGCAAGCCCTAATGACAAGTTAGTCAGCAACTAAGCAGTAGCACCCACCAGTTTTTTTCCAGGATTTCCTTCAGCTACCATCCTTTTACTCAAGGCTAAGACACATTTACAAAGAGGGAAAGTATTGATGAGAAAGGATAGTGCAGACAGGCATGTTTGGAAAGGTTGTTAGAAGGTGCAACTAAGTCTTCAGAAACGAATGATATATAGAGATTTCTTTAAACTTTTCACTCAGTGAGGCATATGAGAAGTCCAAATTCCATTAAAAAGAAGAAAACAATCAGTTTCTGGCCTTCCTGAAGAAAGGGAAAATCTTGACTTCATTAACATTAAAGCCAGAAGAGCGATAAAGAGGCTCAAAAATACATTCCTTTTTAAAATGCCAATACTCTTTTCCTTTATTTTAAATGCTGACACTCCTTTTCTTTTTAGTACGTATCATTACTTTTTGACCATTCAGGTCTGACAGTACAACAGCTTGTCCACCCAAATGTTCAGCAAACTTGACAATACTTAGCTCTAATAACTTTAAAGCCTGAGAAAGCACAGGAACATCGCCATTTCACGCATCAGATCTGCTTAAGAACAGATACAAAATACTGCTCACGAGCCATAACAGAAACAATATTGTCCCAGCAATAAAACCATGGAATGGAAAAATCACAGAAATGTTATCCCTTTATAAGTTTCACCAAAAAAAAAAAAAAAAAAAAGTAATCAAAAGTGAATAAGATTTTGGTCACGCTGCTTTCACCGGAGCAGTTTTAAAGGAAAAATAACAGTTTAACACAGGATAATGAAATTACACATTCTCTCCTCAGCATTAAGGACATCTGCCCAAAAACGAGTTTAAGCTAGTTTTAAAAATGTAAAATTTAAAGGCTTTTTCTGGTTTTGCAGTTAGTTTTGCTATTGTTATCTGTGATATAGCAATCCTAATAAATGATTGCATTCAACTGTCAAATAGTATAAAATTGGAGCCTGTAAGTACAGCCACCTTACAGTTGAAGCAATTGGTGAATGAAGGATATCTTTGCATCACCAGGCAAAATAAAAATCACAAAACACATTACACTGGATCAAACTGATGATCCATTTAGCACAGTTCATAGTATAACAGCTAGAATCAGCCAGAGTACAGGGCAAAAAGACTTCCACAAATGTGATTAACGGTACAAATTTTCTATTGTTAAGAGATATTAATATTTCTTCCAAAATTTTATATTAATAAAATCAATATTCCAAGAATTTTACATTAATATTTCTTCCAAGAGCTCCTTATTCAATATTTCTAATCTTTATGCTTAAAATTGTGACTACTTTTTGTTTATATAAACAGATGAGCACAGAAAAGACATGATTAAAAAGTACCAGTGAATTAATTCTGTAGAAAGCATAAATAATTCCAGAAAGTGTAAAAACAAGGGAGGATGCTGTGCTTCCAGCTTAGCTTTTATCTTCACCCCTCATACTTAAAATTCGACTTAAGTCATGGAGTTTGACCATGCATCCTACAGTGTGCTACTACTAATCAGAACAAGAGCAGTATTCTTAGTTTTGATACAAATCTCCTTTTCTTCCCAAAACAGGAAGAATTCTTCTTTCAGCACCTTCTCAGGGCAACAAGCTCTGTGTCTGAAAATAATGTCTTTGTATTCAATCCGAACTCAAACACTGGAAGGTTTCCACTTGCTCAGAAGCTTTTGGTTTCCCTTCTCAGGATCACGCCTTGCAGCAGAACTTCGAGTGATACAGGCAAATAATTGGAGGAAGTGAGTAAGAAGGAAAATTATTTAACAGGAGCCTGGGTGGGAAATCCCATTGCTCTGGTTTCTGCTACCCTGTTTTCATGCCCCCCCCGTAGTTTCTTTTGTGTATGTCCCACAATGACCACAGTGACATGTCCATCTGCATGTGAAGAAGGGGAAAAGATGTCCTGATAAACTGTTTAGTACCCATCCCCTTCATTTATCCTCTCCTACTGCGAAAGAAGATGTGCCTTGGCCCTACACTCCCCCCCCCTCCCATCCCCTCCCTCTCCTACCCTCAGGTTATTTAGCATATTTCCAATCAGGAACACAACTCTTACTACCTTACTGCTGAATGACTGTTCAGTTTTATTTGCTCAACAATCTACTATCTCCTCTTATAGGACACCATCCATTTCTTTCCAACTCCTTTAGACCTCAGCACCTCTGAAACACTTACCCAAATACCCCATCCCAGGACCTTCCTATGCCCAAGCTGTGCCACACGTCCATTTACTGCATCCCTCTTCTGCAACTACCCTCCCTGCCTCAGGCTTCCTCATCATCCTAGGGGCAGATCCATCCACCCTCTCCACAGTGCCATCGGCTCCTCATTCACCACTTTTCATTTTCCTCATGCTCGAGGTAAAACTGGGGATGCCAATTCCTGGCAGATCACTTGCCTTTCATGGGCTAGATCTGGCCCACAGGTTGACACCTGAAGAGCCTTGTGTCACAGTTTTATATTCTCTCTATGGTCTCCTTTCCCAAGTTAAATAACACCAATATTTAACAATTTCCCTATGTGTTAGATTTGCTCAAGCCTCAAAACATACTCATCAGGCATTTCTGAGCCCAGTGCTGCATGCAGTGTTCCCCATGAAGCTACAGTGCTTACTTGTGTAATTGTATTTATATAATTACATTATAATTACCCTCTGTATTACCCTCCATCCCATTTTTAATGCATTTTAACATCTTGTTTGCATTTTGTTAATTCCTTTTTTTCTGAATCCTGCTAAGCTCCTGGCCTCAGTGATGTAGTGTGGTGATGTAGCTCCAGAGGTGCACTGTCATCCAAGCAATTACTGTTGTCCATTATCAACTAATTTCCATTGTCTACAGAAAAACTCAAGGTCACACTGCAGCTTTAGGCTGGTCACCCAAAAGAATATGCCACTAATAATCAGGATTTAAATGCTAGAACAGATAAACAGCAAACACATTAACAGTAGTCCAGCTATGAAGATTATTCTAGAGGAGGAGATTACCAATGCCAGATCCCCAAAGGTGCTGAGCATTTACAATTCGTATTTGCATTCCAGCTGGGTCAGTGCAAGGGGGCTGTTCTGGCATGGCAGAGTACAACACAGAGAACTGCAGTGGAGGCATTCATGAAAAGCTTGCTCCCTTCACACCATAAGACAGATCCTACAGTGACATGGTCTGACTAGAGCTCTGAGATCTCACTTGCACTACTCTGTCCACCTCTGGGGCCCCAACATAAGAAGGACATGAACCTGTTGGAACAAGTTTAGAGGATGGCCACGAAGATGACTGGGGGCTGGAGCACCACCCCTATGAGGACAAGCTGAGAGAGCTGGAGTTGTTCAGCTTGGAGAAGAGAAGCCTGCAGGGTTGCCTTATACTGGCCTTAAAAGGGGGGCCTACAGGAAAGAAGGAGAGGGACTCTTTGTCAGGGAGTGTAGTGACAGAACAAGTGATAGTGGTTTCAAACTGAAAGAGAGTAGATTTAGATTAGATATTAGGGAAAAATTCTTTGCTGTGAGGGTTGTGAAACACTGGAACAGGTTGTCCAGAGAAGTTGTGAATGTCTCCTCCCTGCAAGCGTTCAAGACCAGGTTGGACGGAGCTTTGTGCAACCTGATCTAGTGGAAGGTGTCCTTGCCCATGACAGGGGGTTGGAACTAGATGAAGTTTAAGCTCTCTTCTGACCAAATCATTCTATAATTCTATGAATAAAAATCTCAACCTTCAAGAAACCTATTACAACTATTTCTGTCTGCAAAAGAAGACAAAACACTCCAAGAAAGAAATGCATGGAGCCAAAGCTGGGGAGGGGAAAGGTGGTCCTTCCAGTCCACATCTACTCCATCAGAACATGGCAGGGTCAATGTAGTACTGACCTCTATTATTCTGAAACGTGAGAAGACAAGAAGACCAACACAATATAAGATGGACATGGACAGGTGCCCATTGCTGTTGCTTCTGGGGCCTCCCATCTCCAAAGTGTGGGAATACTTCCTGGGGAAGGAGCCTAGCACAGAGAGAAATGTTGAAACTATCATACTGCACTGTTCATCTTCTGTTAAATATTTCCTGACATCACATTCAGCTGTGCCTGAAACAATCTGGTTTCCCATCATTAACACTTATGAGGCCAATCATCACCCCTGACAGAGCTGAGCTCCTTCAGATATGGAATTTTGCCTGAAGGGCAGCCTCTGCCAATGGTGGACATAAGATTTTACACAGACTAAAGGTTATCATGCACAGCCTTGAATGGCTTGTCATGCTCCTGCCCCTCACTGAAACTGAACTGCAGCACAAGGAAGGAGAACTTTTGCCCCTTTTTCATCTACAATATTTTAATGCTCAAAACAATGCAAATATTGCACAGGGATGTGTAAGAGCCCACCTAATGCTATTAGATGGCACACAGCACATGATAGCTCTCCAGCTCATGTTACTGTTGCTATTTATTGTTCTTGAGCTAATTTTTGACCATTTTCAGGAGGTAATGTGTGTTTATTAAGTAGATCAATATTTTGCATGCTATGCTTTCAGAAGGGTCAGGCAAATTATAGACTTTGTCTAACACTTGTCTGCTGGTGCAATAAAGTGTTTCAGACACTCAAGTGAATTTATAAGCCAAGAACTCCCTTCTCCCAAGTCCAAGCAAACAATCCTCTATCATGTGCTTGCAGAAGCAAAACATATTTCTCCCTTATCAGTTATATTCTTACCAAAGAATTGCATTGGCACTGGATTTTTTCATGCATATTGCTTATATATAGCAACTGCATTAGCCCCTCTGTCCAATCTTCCTGAACCACCCTATCCTTGGAGACAGATCAAAAAATATCTGCCAAAGCTTTCAATTCCACTTGCTGCTTCCACCTCAGTTTTCAGATGTAACTCATCTGGACCCAGTGCGTTGTCAACTTTTAACAGTTCTAACTGCCTAACTATCTGCTCTGGCATGATCATAAAACCTTTTAGCATTTCGTATTGCCCCCAGGAATACATATTCTAGTCTCTGATACGACCTTCAGCTTTTTCTCTTAATGCTAATGGCAGAGAATTCATGGAGGTTCTTTGCAATGACAACCTCATCTGTCACTCCCTACTCATGTTTCTTAATGCCCTTGTTGACCTCTGCATTGCTATATGGCTTCTGTGTTATTTACGGACATTGCTCTCCGTATCCATAATCCAGTTACTAACTGGCCCACCTTGATTTTTGTATGTCTTTTTCTTTTCTCTGCGCAGATATTTTTATTATTACTATAATTATTATAATTTTTAGTTTTTCTCAGGACAATAATGTGACAAGATTGACAGCCACAATGAGCAAAGGTCCTAATTTATTTTTTTTTAAGGATAGACATAATTAAACATTCCCTCACTTTCTTTATATACTTGCACATATACATTTGTTTGGGAATTGGTTTTAGCTGTAGTCTAGTTTAGATAGGTAATTTTCTTTATGCAAACCTTCAGCACATTGGAACGCTCACAAGGGGAAGAGAGAAAATAATATTAAATAAAAAGCTGTGAGTCTCTACATCCAACTCTTTGAGTTTCTGATATGTCTGATCCTTGTATTCATCACTCTTTGCATAGGGGCTGAAACACTGGAGGGAACCTGCTCTTGGCAGATACTTGTAGGGCCAGACTCACATTTACATTATGCTTCCTCCTGTGCTACTCTTTTCAGGACAAAGTGATGGGGAGTTAAACTAAATTAAAATAAGAATGAGAATGACACCCCTTATCCTCTATGCCATCTCTCCCAGCAGTTCATCTTTTCCCTACTGTTTTTTCCTCACATACTACACAGACTTTTCTAAGCATCAGGCTAAATTATCCATCACACATCATCAGCTCAAATGCTGTATTACTAGTTATGGTTTCCCCATTCTAAAATGCATTTTCTCATACATCATTCCTTTTGCCATTATGATACCTCTGTTTTCTCTGCTGAAACCCATATCCAAAGGCTTCTCTGTCTCTTAGGTTAGGCAACCAATCCAGTCTCACTGACTGGTGCCCCCTTCATCTTCACCACTATTTTTTGTGTATATTCAAACATTTCCTTGGTTGTAAAGCACCCAGACCAGTAGTGGTCAGAGAGGAGAGATTCCCACATCCTACATGTGTGTGACCTGTTCCTTGAACAGTCCAAACAGGCATTAATCTTTTGGGAAGTAATGTCACATGGCAAACGTAAGTCTACTTTCCTCATTAAAGGCATTTGACTAGGCCAGGTTTTTTTAAGCATATTGCCTTCCTCCACCCAAATGCATCAATTTGTGTTACACGGAGATAAAACTAACTCCATTATACGTGAGTGTTTATTATCTCTACGTCCCTTTGTAGTGTTTCTCTTTTCTGCCTCTTACTCACAGTTCCTCCCTATATAGCATCACATACAAATTCATTAACAAGGTGTTTACTCCCTCTTCAGGATCATTAAATGAAGATGCTAAATGAGACCTGACCTAACCCAGACAGCTGGAATAAGTGTTTCCTTGTAAGTAGAGGCTTTGCCATTTATCAAAAACTTTGTACTAATTTTTAGTCCACTCAAAGTTGTTTACATTGAGGCAATTTCTACAAGTTTTCAACTTCAGATTTGGCCCATTGTTTTACCCTGAGAGAGGTTAGTAAAAAAGGCCCATAACACAAACCCTAGAGTTTTTCAAGGCATTAAACTGATCTCTGCAGACACTCCCTTCAAATCAGTAAGAAAAGCTGAATACATCCATGGAGTCATCAATGGCATGAAACAAAACTGGAGATCCTCATTTCTTTCCAGAGTCAGAGGGGTCGTGCATAGGGTTCCAGCCGCACTCAGCCTTGGGCTGTGGAAGGACACAAGTCAATTGGTGAGACTCCAGAAGAGGCTCACAGATTTCCAAAAATACATTATATCCGAGGAAAAACTTGAAAGAATTCAGATGGTTTAATTTAGAGAGACAGCAGCTGAGGAGATGTAACATACGGCGTGGGTATAATTAAACTTGCCTTCAGACAAAAGGGTGAACTTGATGACCTTTAGAGATCCTTTCCATTCCTATTTTCTCTGATGCTTTGATTGTGTAGGTCGTCTGTCCAAACTGCATTTCAAGGGCAGGGAATACAGCAAGCACTGGAACCGCTGGACCTCAGGACATTGAGGCCGAGGTGAAAGTCCTCCCACTGAGAGCATCTCAGTTCTGGATGTTCCAGCCGAGACATCCACACCCCACAGCCAGCAAAACACTTCTGGAAAGGAAAATCTCAGTGGCCCACTAAGGACATGGAAGCTGCTGGTGGCATTGCTGTCTGATACATGATTCAGTCTGCCCTTCCTTGAAACAGGACACCCCTCAAGCCCTACTGCAGTTACGTTATTGGCATTTTTTATACTTCTAACCATCCCCTTGGCCTCTCTAATGAAGAGGTGTCATGACACTCAGCATAATTTATTACCAGAGATCACTTGCCTCAAAACACTTGCCTCTAGTCTTTATTTCCACTAATACTTAAGAGACAGATGTTTTCTCTCTTTTTTATTTTCCTGAACAAACGAGACCATGCATCATTCTCCACTGATTCCTCCTTAGATATCACACTGGGTGTTAGTCCCCACAAACCCTTCCTAGCCACTCCTGGCATGCTGATGAAGGAACATCTACTTTCCCACACTTATCCCCATTTCCAAAACAGCTGATTTTATGTTCTCTTGGATTTGTGAATTCATACAATTCATTTACAGATATGAATACTTTAACTGTAATAAGTCTGACATGTTTTCTTTCATAGTCATGCCCATAAACCTCAGATTAAATCTGCTGCTTAATTAATTTGCACTCAGAGTACCTGTGTCTCCTTCCTCTCCTCAGAGCAATGCTTCTGCTCTGGTTTGTGCTCCCTGTCGCACTCACCACCTCTTCTTCTGCTTCCCTCCATATATTAATTGCTCCTTTTTCTCAAATATAGCCTTGTCTGTATGGCCTGCACACAGCTGGACAAAACTTCTCCTATTTAGAAACAACTGTCAGCACAGGCATTTGGAAAGGAGGATATTTGGTTTTAATCAGACACTTTAGGCACCTTCAGGTACCTCTGCTGTTTGATCACCAAAAAGGAAAAAACTATCTGGTTTTGCTTTAGAAATCTCTGTTTGAGTGCTAGTCATGTAATCCAGCCCAGAAAGGAGATACAATTCTTGGTGAAACAAGCACACAAAACCTTGTCTTTGATCACAGAGATTCACGTAATCGTTCCTCCCCTCTCTCTCCTCATTTATCGACAAGATATGCTCTCACGCCAGTCTTTTTGGCTCCTTGCAGCTCTCCTCCTACCCTGTCTCTCTGCACATGCCTCTGGTGTTCCCAGGCCAGGCAGGTCACCCCACATTTGCAAGGAAAAGGGGAGACTACTGCTTCGCTCTTCTCAACAGCTCAGCTCCTACTGACCCAGAGAGCCCAACACATCCTCCACTTTGTGCACCTGGGATTGCAGACAGAACCATGAGGCAGCAGGGAAGTAGTATTCATTACAAAAATCCAGCCCCAACAATACTGTGCTGATGAAAACGACTTTATAGCTTCTCTACAGGTCAAAAAGACAGAGGAGAGGGGTATGCATGCAAAAGCTGTGCCAAGCCTCAACCAAAGCAACTTTTCTTGTCTCCTTTCCCACCTGCAGCCAGGCATTACTATCTCTGAGAGCGAGTGGGACTTCAGTAAGGAAACAGATTAGCAAATAGCACCTGTGAGCAGCAATCCACGTATAGGAAAATACTAGCATTGAATAATTACAGACATAAGGTAATGGATGCAGTTTTGCCAGAAAGCAAGGAGAAATTGAGGTAGATATTCTCTTTTGCCGGGAAGTGGGGGAAAATCATCTCTCTTTTTTTTCCCCACCCAACAGTACGTAAAATAATGCTCATTTCTACTTTAATCTATTGCTTCCTTCTGGAGAAGCAGGGACCCTGGGCCCTGCCAGACCACAGTTCTACCCAGCCCCCATAATGCTAAGGTCCAAGGAGAGCAGGACAAGTTCCCACAAATCACAGGTTGGACACTGCCTGACCAGACTTCCCATGGCCTCAAGAACTGCCAATCAGGCCCTGCCAGAGCCCCACACCATGTTTGAAAGATACCCAGGATTCGCATTTAGTATCCAAAGGAAATGTGAGGAAAGGAATCATGTTTGGTATCCAAAGGCAATGCTAGGATCACTGCAGAGACTCTGGCAACTACCCTTATCCCATACTAGATATATTTACATATATATATATAGACACACACATGTACACACGCACATTTACACGTGAGATTTTCTCTAGTGGTTGGCTGATTTCTACCACAGACTGCTTGTAAATCTAGATACAACAGCTTCTCTAAGCAGCTCAATGTGCCATCTGTATATACTTCTACCTCAACCATGGCTAGAACCTGGCTGTCCTCTACACCAGGTATTACTTTAATGAAATGCTATTACTCAGAAACAGCTCAGCAAGTGTCTGAGCAATCAGGCAGCAAAAACAAGTAATGCATTAGAGAATGGATTATCCAGATTCCACCATCCAGCAAACTACTTACTAGATTTTATTTTTCCCAGTAAAAATACTGCACTTTGTAAATCATTTTACGCTAAAGGAAATGAAACAGATGTAAGAATCCACCCCACCTTTGAATACAATCATGGCAATATCTTAGATGAAATCAATTTGCACAGAATGTGAGAAATGAAAAAGAGGATTATAATGGATTATTTTAGTACAAGCTTTTGACATTTTGTGTAAATGTTTTGGGTATTTTTTTTTTCCAAGAGAAGTGTTTAATGACAACTGCTGAAAAATCTATAAAATGAAGTACTTATGAGCACCATGTGCTGCCTTGAAGTTGTGAGTGAAATTACATGAAGAGGATAAATACATGCTCAGCGGCAGGAGAACTACTACTAACAGAAGAAACAGTATTATATTCCTATTCTAGCACTTTAATACTACAATTTGCATGTGAAATCTTACTATAGCAGGCATAAAACTCATGTAAAAACCAACCCAGGAGCAGGAAAAAAATGCTGTCTTATTTTTAAAATGTTAATCATGTCCAGAGTACTACAGACAGAAGCATTCAACCCTGTAAATCCTGAAAAATATCACTATCACTCAGAAAATTTCATCACCCCTTGCATCTGTCTAGCATCTTTGTCTTCAACCATCTATGAGCACCAGAGTTTTGCCCAGTGCACTGAAAAATACATCTGCAAACGGAGAAGGAAATATTCACAAATTTTTACACTGACAGGAGAACTGCCTCCTCCTCACCAGCAACCTGCCCGAAAAAAAAGTCTCTTTCTGAATAAAGCAGCTCAACACACTGAAACCTGTCCATGTTCATATAACCTCAACCTGATCCCACCATTCTGGCCTCCCCAGAGAGTCTATTTGGAGATAAAAACCAGCTACATATTGCATCTCCTCTTTTCCAAGGCAGACTAAATGAAACTTTAAAGCGAAATCCAGGTAATGTGAAGGGGACAGAGCCTCTAAATAGCCTAAGACTGCTGTTCAATATAAAAAATACTGAAAAGTGCGGTATTTGCTTTCTTTGTAATTTCAGCTTGAGTGCTCTTCATTTAAAATCTCATCAGCATAATCACCTCTCTTTTAAGAAAGAAAGCAAGTGCCCAGTGATGACTTATGGTCACTAGAAGCATTATCTTTGCTTAGTTGTGACTAGAGTTATCACTACATAAATTGTACGGACCAGTTAGGTTATTCACATTACTAAAGTGTGCAAGCTAATAATACAAACACTGCCTCACTACTAATGATACCTGTGCCGTGCATTCCAAGAATGTACTGTCTTATTAGGTGATAAGAGTGTTTTCTTGAGTTTGTTTTCTATATAAAAACTAAACACATGAACAGAGCAAAGGAAAATGTTATTTATAATCCTAAATATCATACTATTCCCCAAGTGACAAGATCAATATTGCAGCTTGGCACTTGCTACTGTGACAGATGGTGCTACTAAAATACTGAACGTATCTTTTCTGCAGGAGAAAAAAAATCATAACCGAGGACATTATATGCTGTCCTCATCCAATTTGCATTTTAGGTTACTAAAAATGGTAAAAAAACCCTAGAAAACATTTATGTGTTTCTCTTTCAAATATAACAAAGCCCTAAAAAGTACTATTATATCCTTTTAGGAACAGAGAAGTGAGGGATGCTTGCAGCAGTCTAAAGACCGTCAGAAAAGAGTTTTCATTATGTTCCCAACTGTAGTTTGCATTAATTTCACCAGGGCTCTTTCATTTTTAATACAAGTCTGTACAAGAGCAGATGAGGTTGGGAAGATTACTGACGTCTTTGTGAGCAGCTCCATTCTGTCTGCTGGGAATCTTTTGCAAAAGGCACCTGAGAAAAGCTGGTGTAAGAGTCACTTGTTTCCTGCTTCCCCAGATATTCTAAATGAAGATTAGTTTAGCTACTTACTATGGGTCAGCACTCACAGAGCTCATTGTGCTGCTGAACATCCTCCCAGCTGAAATCCTCTAGGCTGAAAGCCATCTGCAAGTACTTTGGCAATTGAGATTACTCATTGATAGAAAGTTCTCCATTTTTATTTCTACCTATTAGGTTTTTCAATTTGTTTTAATTACCTCTCCCCATCTCTAGTGTTTAATTCTCCATTGTGAATTTCTCAGAGTTGCAACAAGTGGCTTTGCTCTAGTTATTTATTTATCTTCTCCTTTAGATACTTAGAAGAAGAGGAGGCATTAGATCTGGAATGAAGATTTTTTCATATTAATCACAGCTTTGCAGAAGATTTTCTGTGTAAACTTAGACCTGACATTTCCTTTCTCCTATCCTTTCAAATGGTAACTTTTCTTACAAAACTTCTATTCATTATCTTCTTTTCACTTCCAAGGAATTCTGGGCATCTAGGTGACTCAGAAACACTTTTTTTTTTTTCTTTTAAACTAATGAGAATTGGCTGGAAAAGTAAGACACTTCCAGTGGGAGAAAATCCAAAAATCTTTGTATCAAAAACTGTTTATCTTCTGCAAGAATCTGCAAGAAATGACAAGTCTTTGAAGCAAAGCAGGGCAAACTCGATGCAGAACTTCCAATGTTTGCATAAGCAAGTAAAAGCATTTCTTCCATCCTGCTGGTGGTTCCCAGATGCAACAGCCTTTGCTTTGCAGACCCCCCCTACACTTCCCAATTTCTGCTGCATTGGGGCAGAGGCCCCACATGCTTATGCTGATTTACATGATTACACGGGGTTTTTCCTGCTGCTGGGGTCCCCACCACCCCTGAGCTGTGTGCAACAGCCCCAGATTAAACAACTTCTGTATCTGGGCAAGGCCACAGTGTTGATGTTGAATTCTTCTTCTGTCACACAAACAATACAACTCCCATGTCAGGCGCCTGAGCATGGTGGGAAGGTGAGTATCTCAACCAAAGGGAAGTCTTTTGGAAGAGAAAGCCAATACAACAAGAAAATTTAATTTACTATGTACAGGACACATGCCAGCTACTCTAAGTTGGTCACCACAGTGAGGCCACTCATTCAAATGCTGGATTCCTTAAAAAAATAGAGTTTCTGTGCTCCTTCAGTAGTGCTGGACAGGTTTAGGTAATGACACAGAAGTTTAGGGATGCTTGTTGATGGTAGTTTCCCTGGTTTCCCCATAGGAGGAACTAGATAGAGAAGATGGTTTTAGGGTTTGGAAACAGGACAGGGAATGCTGGCAATAGCTGCTAGTCTTTTAATATAAGACAGGAACTGTAGTCTCCAGACTAATAAAGGACAGGGGGTTGGTCCTAATGAATGTACTTTTTATAGGAGAATTTGATCTAAAGGGCACTTCTAACACAGCAGAATCTAACAAATAATAAAGTCTTGCAATAATGAAATATAAAGTTCAGTACAAAGCATATAATCATTATATGGGATATAAAAGATTGTAACAGAAGACCACATTGGTGCTGCTGAGAACCTCATGTCAGAATCAGGAACTCTCTTCAAAAATTGGGGTAGAAGATAAAAGAATGGTGAATGTTCCTAGATAACACAGCACACACAGAGGTGCTGGTCAGTAAGAACTAATTCTGTCTAATGTAAAAGACATAAAGTAGGACTCTGTGCCTTTTACCTGATGTTTGACCCAGGTTGCAAATCTGTTCTAGAATCAAAAAGTGTAATGCTGTATTCCAGATGCCACAGTGCCAGCTGTTGTGTTTTACAGAAGTTTAAAACAGATCATAGAATGGCCTAGGCTGGAAGGGACCTTAGAGATCGTTTAATCCAACCTCCCTGTCGTGGGCAGGGACGCCTCTCAGCTAGATCAGGCAACACATGGGGACTGAACGGGGATCGAACCTGCAACCTTAGTTAAATAAAAACAAAAAAACAAACCACAAACAAACCACCACCACCACCTGAAAAAAAAAAATCAAACCACCATAATTGCATTGTCTTCATGTGTTAAGGACATGATGAGGTAGAAGAACAGCGGTTGATGTTTAACTTAAACAGGCGCCAGGAAACATTTTGAGGATGGAGCCTATTAGGGAGGCTCGATTTACTCGTTAGACAAAAAGTTATGCATGCTACTGGTAATGAAAATAAATAATACCTGAACAACTGGTAAAAAGAGATTTGGTAAGTGGGGGAAAGGAACCCAATAAGGTGCTTTGGAAGAATCACGTCAGACGATTAACCCTACAAGGAGCAGAACTATCTATTTATAGGGATCAGACAATACTGTTTTAGATGTTGGCAGGCATAGCTAGAGAAAGGATGGTCTAACAGGAACAAATCCAAGGAGCCTTATAGGGAAAGTTAACCCTGGTGCTGTTAAATACAATGTGATGTCTAAATCTTGGAATGAATTAGATATCTAATATAAATCAGAAACTGCTCCATGTCTATAGACTTCCATTTTTTTCTCAAATTGAAAAATAAGAAGGAAGAAAGAGCTGAGATTTGTAATGCCAAGAATAAAATGTTAAAAGAGAATAAATAAAATCAGTAAAGGAAAAATGAGAAAATTTTGTAAATTCCAGTATTATACAAGCACTAACTCTGTAATTAGAGGGGACTGAGTCAAGATCTCAAAGCACTCATATTTTAAACAGATTAATCTTGAAGTTGGATTCTGCTAGAGGCAACAGAAATAGTGCTCTTGATATAATCCTTTCTTGTGCATAGCTGAATAGGGTAAACCAAAACATCCTCAGAGCAGGCAGGTGGGGAATGTCCAGGAGAGGGAAAGCCCTGCAGTACCAGCAGTAATTCTCTTCCTCCTCCAGTGGTCTGAAGCCACAGACTTCAGGAGATGGGCTATTTCTTCACATGCACAATGTCTGCTTTTATTTACTGACTTGATAGCCCTCCAAGAAATCCATCAAGGCGTTCCTTACCTACTGCCTCGCTGATTTAAAACACATTTTGTAATTCTCTTAAATTTTCCTTTTAGGAAGCTTCTAAATAACAAAGGAAGTCACAGTGAATTATTTAAAATCATTTTTCCTTTTTTTTTTTCCCTCCAGACACCATTGGGAAACAAATACAAAATCCCTGTGCAGTTTAACAATGCCTAACTTGCAAGAAACCAGGCAAGTCCACAAAATCCAAATGAGCAAAACTACCAGAAAGCTCCTCTCCTTTCCTCAAATACAATTAACCATCAGGATACAAGATCAGGCGATCAGGCCAGAGAAAGCATTCAGGCAATGAGAGGCAAGTAATACAGTCACTCACACAAGCACACACTTTTACTTTCCAGGTCTACTGCAAAACTCTTACCAAAGAGAGGTTGTCAGAGAGGTGAAGATGAACTAACCACAACTACAAAAGTGAGGAATCGCCCAGTCCCAGTTTGCCAGCAGCTGGATGCCCACAGGAAAGTTTGTTAGTAGCACCACTGTGGTGTAAAGGTGACAACTGAAGAGAATAAGAAGGCAAATTATTCAGTTCAAGAGCAGAGAAATTAAAAAGATTTCATTTCACTTCAGAAGGTGAAGGGGAAATATCCATCCCAAGGTGACACTTTACAGGCAATGAATCTGAGGCGTTCACAAAGGCACATGTATTGAGAAAAGAGGTGAAAGAACAGTTCAATAAATTAAAATGCAATAAATCACTCAAGCTGCTTGGCATCATTCCAAGAACGTAGAAGAAATGAAGGTGACTAACGTAAACGTATATTTTAGTATTAAACCATTTGAATCACAGCTTCAGAGTGGGAGGGGGTGGCCTGAGCAACGTCTGTCTATTAAAAAGGATGTGAGAGGGTGAGAGAGGGAGAGGAGCTATGCATTACTCAGTCCTGCCTCGGTAGCAGGGAAGGTCAGAGGAGACACTGAATGAGAAAGAAAAGGATGGGGAGAAGCAATTCAGTGCTTATTATATAGAACGGGCAGATATGGCCAAGCCCATAAACCACTGTAGTAGTTGCAGAGCAATTGAGCCAAATAAAATGAGAAGGGGAAGCTGAAGTCAAGCCACTGAGTGTGTTACACTTTCCCAGAACAGACATAACATAAAAGCTGGAGAATAACAGTGGATTTCCAAAAAGACCTTCCAAACAGACCATCCTCAGGATGACATTCAGGCAATCTGGGGATGGAGTGGAATAGATTTCTGTCACACTCTAGGAGAGAAAGCATAATATCAGATATGCGTTTACTCCTGGCACACTGTAGCATGATGGCAAAGAGCCCTAAACTCAGGGAGATGCTCCAGCTCCTGGGTACAGGCTTCATCAGACTAAAGGAAGATATCCACATCTGAGCTGTCCATACAATTGGTGGCTTTCTAGTCAAGGACTATCTGCCAATATGTTCCATGGGAACCCAGGAGGGGACCCAGGTCAGAAATCACAGCCTTAAAGTGCCATTTTCCCTTCTATGACTATAAAGAGAGCCTGGAGTGACTAGGTCAAATATATACTCAGATATGAATTTTTCTGGCATTTATGCTTCAGAGCAAGCTATCTCATACAGCCTGACCTCACTGCCTTTAAGGCACCATTCTTGCTTTTTTCCTCACTGCAAATATGTCTCAAACCCGTGTAGAACATGCCAACATTACAGAGCAGAGCAGATTCACAGCAGAACAGGGTCCTGCCTGGAGCACATCAGCTGCTTTGTAGTACTGAGGGATGTCAAGTGATGTCAGACCAGTTGTTTCAAAGGCAGCCCGTGCCTGAAAGGCAAATCAAATCTCGAGCTCCTCAATGCAGGATCAGCTGCTAATTGATGAGGTTTACCCTCCTCACCTCCCCTTGGAAGAGCAGTAAACAGTTTTTGCAGGGAAGGAGGACTGAAAACATCAGACCACTGGAGTGCTTTCCTAGAGAGCTCTTATCTGCTCAGCCAGGGATGAAGCTCCAAGGGAGACACCAAAACCTTCTAACCTAGTTTTATCTCCATTCAGATGTTAAAATGCAGCAGCAGCTTCCCCATGGAAGGTAGTGCTGTGAACACAGATTTTCAGCTGAATTCCACTGAGGCCACAGTCTCCCATTGAAGGGGAAGGGAATGGATTCTCTCACAGAGGTCGACTAAGCTCAGGAGGTTCAAGACTCCAAGGCAAGCTGGCTGAAAGGTTATGTGCATGTTATTTACTAGCATTAAAATAAGATTAAATTAATTTTTTTAAAAATTATCTGATTTATTCTTGCCTTCACTTGAAAGATTACCTTCTTCTGACCCTATTTGCTTAAGATGGGCATAATCCTATAAAAAAATAGACATTGCATTGACCTCACGGTACACAACGAGGCTATTTTAGCTGACATGGGTTTGGAGTTAGCAGAGGAAACCACAGCAGCAGATTCACGCAGCAGATCACCCTGCAGACCACAAGCCATATTCTACACTATAAAACCCCAAAGTGGATGGTATAATGACAGCATCCCTCTCAGATCTTGCTGGAGTTTCACAGACATCTAAATTTACTAGCCTCTTCCCCCTCAGTTCTGCTTCTCTAAATTTAAGATTCAGACAAACTAAGAAGCTAATAAGATTTTTAAAGAAAACCACCTCACGTAGCTTCTCTCCTAAATTTATGAGCAAACAGTCCTTGCATTCTTTTGGCTTCTAGGTGCCAGATCTGTCAAGTCAGGTAAACAGTTTGAAGGGGTGAGCCCAGTCCTCTGCTCAGGTGTGCCATCAACAGTATATAATTATATGTAATTTACTTATCCCCACTGCAAGCTGGGACAGTTTAGGTGATAGATTCTTCTATTCATGCAGGTGAGAGCACTTGTTTTACTAATTCGGGAGACCATCCAGGTGTTTGCTTTGCTCCTGAGGAATTCTCTGGCTGTCTCCCAAGCAATTGTTGCGGGTCCCATTTGCAATCTTCAGGTCTTGAGAAGTTACAGTTAGGCACCAAGGACCAAAGGAATACATTTCAGAGATTTCTCACTACTTTTAAAGTACAATCTAGCCTGACTCACAGAAATCTATTTACAAAATCTCTTCTTAATCTATTTATCACACAAACATATACAGAAACTCCAAAATATGCAAACCCTAGAATTCCTTGACATTTGGAGTCAAACTCAGTGCTACCTGTGCCTGAGGGAGTTTAGTCATACCAAGCATTGTATAAGGTGGGTATATTTATAGGCAAATCAATACAATTATGATATGGTTATATAATTTTTTTTGTTCTATCCTTTTTCTTTTCTTCTCTTTTCTTTTTACTGTATGCACAGTTTCTAGGCATACCAAGACACTGAAAAGATTGAAATACTTCAACACTTGACATTTCTTTATCACCTTTCTTGCATAGATCCCAAAGCAATCTAAAACAAGAACTATGCCCATAGCACCACCACAAACTCCATATAATTATTTTCATTTCAGTCACTGGGGAAGCTGACAAGTGACCTGCCTAAAATGAAGTACCAGCAGAACATGGAATAGACGTTTGGAGCTCTGGCTCTGAACTCTGACCTAACCATCAAACATTATGGCTCCTATATGGATTCAATAATCTTACAGAACAAAAAAAAAAAAAAGCCTTCTATAGAAGGAGCTGCATTTTCTCATTAGTTCTCTTCTGGTCATCCATAGGAAGTAGACTCCAGTGGATGGGGCAGTGAGCTTACGGGATCCAGGTTCATTTTTGGTCTTCCATAATTATTCTGAACAAGCCACAATCTCTGTGGCTGTTTCTTTCCTGAGCCATAAAATTAATGGTACTGCCTTACTGAGCATTTGTGTTATTGGAATTAACTCACTGCTTTAGTTGGTGCGTTGCTGCAGATTATTAAGTACTTTTGAACAACTGCATGCTAAGACAAACTTAAAATTAGCCTTTGCTTTAGTTCAAGTTATCTCAAGTTATCAGCAACTGCTTCTTGAAGCTTTCCCTCTGCAGAGTTTTTTCGTTAGTGCTCTGCAGCTCTGCACTTATGCTTAAGTGAAATGATTGTATCCCACCAGCTCTTTTGAGCAGGATAATTGGCAATTACTTATTTCTGACATATGCAGGAAATCTAGTAAAGCATAATTCAAATTCTTTTACTAGTGATGAACTCCTTTTGCAGAACAGTGCATTACAGTGCTCATCTCCACTGCCAATATCCCTGGCAGTTTTAATTCAAATCTCAGAAGTATTATGTGCAGCATATTGTTTCTTATCTGCAAGTTCCACGCTAGAGAAATTCCTTTGTTATATAACCTTGAATCCTTTTCCTATACTTTTTGAAACTCCTGCAACACTTGACTGGTTAAAAAGAAAACATAACTGATTTCATCTTGCTCCTCTTCATTTTCATGGCTGAAGCCTTCTGTATAGTGTATTAATTATTTCTTGCTCTTGTTATAAACAAATATATCTAGCCATGCAAATTGCCAAACAGCAGCTAATCTTACTAAGACATTTTTTAACGAGAGTACAAATGGAACTGCCCACAGATGTGCCTAGTGGAACTCTACACAGAAACCAGGGTAATAGGATCATTACAAAAAGATTACGTGTTAGATCTACTGCTCCCTTAGTGGGCACAATATATGAGGATGGATTATCTGTGTGCATTTAGAAAAAAATCTTTTTGCCACTGCTAAATTATACCTCAGGCCATTGCATATAAAAGATATATAGCACATCATTGTATTTTAGCTGCATCCCAACCTTGATGGATTATCCCAAGTATTAGCAGTGGCTGAATAAAAACTCATTAGTGGGTGCTTTATTCCTGTAAAACAGAAGTTGGTTTAGAGACGGTGTAACAGAGGGAACCCTGGATAAAATTTTGCAGTTAGGGCCTCTTTCCAGCCAGGACAAATGTTCTTAGTTTTGTTTCTTTCTGAAGAGATTGAGAATAATTTGAAAAAAAAAAAAATTAGCAGTTCCATTGAGGATTCTTGAATTTTTCTACTATTTTTTCAAGTCTCAGTCTTAAAAAAACCACACATGCAAATCCAAGTAACATTTCTAGGGAGAATAGATGCATAGACCCACAAAACTATTCTACCCAACTCCAGCTGAAGACAAGTACATAAGACTAAGCAGAGAAGGCTTTGTCCTCAGTTTAATGTAAAGAGACATTCTCACTCTTCAGAAATACCAAGGCAACTTTTAGAAGTACATGCAGCAGAAGATAACATATAATGTATTTCAGAATAAAGTACCACGTTTCTAACGTCAGTGTTTATTGAGAATTTCTGTACAATTTAATTATGTAGTGTGTGGAGTTATTGATCTGGTAGTTTAAACACTTTTTAAAAAATTCACTCAGTTATAAGCTATTGGATTTTGTAATGATGTCATTCTTAAAGCTTACCATTATCCATGCAATAAAAGAGAAGCCATTTCTAATTAGATTTTCTTAATGTGATACTGTTCATTATGGATTGATTTTCTCTCTCCCTCTGCTATTTCTAAATGAGTTAGGTGAAGTTTCATTTTTGTGCAAGTAGAGGTTAATTTTCACTGGCAAAGAAGCAGAGATATTGTACAAAAGGTTTATGAAAACCTCCTTAGGCAACTTTGTCAGATCACCTCAGTGTTAAGTTTCAGCACCATTAGCATTCAAGCCCCAAGCTTCAGCTCTAATAGATGTTGAAAGATTTGCAATATTACACAAACCCGTGAAGAGTCTGAAACTTTTTTTCTTTAATAATGAACATAGATTACACTACAGCAAAGCACTGTCATTCAGCAGTAGTGATCCACAAAAATAAATTAATGACAGCCACTACTGAAGTGATTTGCAATAGGGAAGTTAGTGCTGGTAAGCAGAGAGACATGAAGGACCTGTGATTGTGGGACCTTTGCTAGGTTTTGCTGGGAAGGTAGGCAGCGAGTGCACTCTGTCTCTGCATACTTCCATCCCTCTCAGTTACTCATAGCTCAGTCTGGGAATGGAGAAATACCACGACGGGTGGACTCTATTTGGTCTTACGCTTCAAATTTCAAATTAATTTTCCAAGTTGTGCATGCTCAGCAAGTGCTAGTTGCTCAGCTCTCACTGGCTTTGGGTACAAAAAGGTCTGAATGCCGTGTATGGTTTGAGATGGGACAGCCAACAAGCATGTGAACTCTTGCAGCCAAAGCACAGGGATAATGTCAGTTTGTTCACCCAACTTGTATGAACCACACACAACAGCAACTGGACTGAGCCAGCTTCCCTAATGCTCTTCCCTAATTCCTTGATGATTAAAATTAGATCCAAGGCAAAACATAGAAGCTTTTTCTTTTCATTCAGGTAAGTGCTCTTGAACACAAATGCACAGGCATACAAGAAGAGTTGAACTAAGACCCGAGCTCTTTCCTACCATGATCTGAGACAAAAGCCGGTGTACTAAACATAGCACCTTGGGGACAAGCCATCCCTTTACCATTACACAACCAGCAAGTACCCTCTTTAGCCTTGTTAACTCTTATGTACCTCTAAATCAATGACACTGTGATTTCCTCTACTTAGCTTGCTGAGATCAAATTAGTTCCACAAAATCCACTTACATCCCGTTTTACAGAAAAGTGTAGTGGAAGACTTTGCAGAGAGTTTTGCTACCAATTTTCCTCTCCACTTGGAAACACCTTTCCCACTGCCACATTGCGTACGTACCATGTATGGTAGGAAGCAGGAACAGGAGAGGAGCTGCTGCATCATGGAGATGCATCATGTATTAGTCCATAACAAAGGGAAAGTCTTAAAGTTCAGGTTGCTGCTGGATCTTTCCACACCTTATTTAAACCCCTTAAAAAACATTTTAAACATTCATTTAGGATATCATGAACTCAGAATCTTGCAGGGAAGCATGTTTTAAGGTAGACTTCAGTAAAACCATACAAGTTACTGGATACATAATAAAGCAGAAACAATCCCACCTCTAAAAAGCATGAGGAAAAGAAATGGAAAGGTAAAAAGAAGGGGCACAAGATTCATGCCATCCTGTTGGCATCACAGATTGATCCATCCAATTTAGCTGAGTCAATCCATCAGAGGCCTCTGACTCACTCCATATTGTTCAAAGAAAAGTGAGAGAGAAATATTGACTAAATTGCAGCAGAAACTACTGTGCAAAACCCCATCCTGGTGGCATCCTGGCATGCACAGAAATTTGGATGGGTTAAATATAAAGAGAGCAACTCCGGGCAGTTGCTAGGAGACGGTGTCGTGCCATGACATCATGCATCAGTCTATGACAGGCTGTTCCAACAGCACAGCACTGGTATGAGTCACCAGTTGTGTGTGCCTTCACTTGTAGAGAAAACAGTTCTCACCCAAAGGTGAAGCACTTACCAGCCCTTTCATGTGTCTCATCGGATGAATTCATATTTTTAATTAAAAAAATGGTTTCCCTTGGGCCTCAGGAAATTCTACAAAACCCAGCTCTGGAGATCACCTTATCAAAAAGAGCAGTACTGATGAAACACTCATGGCAGTCTGCAGGACAACTGCTCTGAGCATGAGTGTTGGATCAAATCAACCGGCAGAATTTCTGGTCCAAGGATCTTGAAGTCAAAAAACAAAAAGGGATGCCAAGCAATAGCAGGAAGCCATAAAAAATGAGTAACATATGGATTATTAATAGCAGTGCCTGCACAGCGTAAATCAAGCCAGCCTTTGAGAAAGATGTCAGCGTGAACAAGGTTGTGGCTGGGCAGAAGATGGGAGTATGTGCTACGCCAGTGGGTTAGTCCTCTTAATTTTTAAATACTTGCTGCTGTCTTGAAATAAAGTCAAATTGAATGGCTGCAGGTTGTACTACTCCTACTGAAGCTGGCACGAAAAATGACTCCTGTAAAGAAACAATGAAGGAGGAGCTTAAAGAAAGGAAATCACAATATTTGTGGTCGCTTATGCTAAGAGAGGAAGCATGGTCTTGTCTTTAAAGAATACATGACAAATATGGGTGTTTTGTATCGGTCCTGTTTTACCACATTTGACAAATCACTTATCTTTGTGGCTCTGCTGTTCATCTGTAAGGCAAGGATATTGATGTTTCCTCTCACATTCTTTGTCTGACCTTTTTAGATTATAAATTCTGCAGGGCCAGGACATTTCTTTATCTTTATCATTAATGTAATATGCCAACACTTTAAAAGCATTAATGGATTATACCTTCACTGTACCTCTCATGCTAAACACTAATCATAATCTCCATTTTTGAGATGGAGAGCTGAAACACAGCTCAAATTAACTGATGTATCCAAGGTCACACAAGAAGACTGCAGCTGAGCCAAGGCACTGACCCTAGGATGTCTTGAGGCATCTCCTGTAATGGCGTTCCTACACTACTGAAAGCTGATCCCATCCTCCCTTTGCATAACGTCACCATTATTTCCTAATGTTTGATGTCAATCACACATCATTGAAGCTTGTAATTTATTGTCAAAATCAGAACAAATCCATGATTTGTAACACTTTTTTCCAACACTTTTAATTGAAGGACTCCTTAAAGTGTTATCATTTTTCACGTAAAGACATATTGCTCAATGACTTAAATGAAATTGTATAGCAACTCATTAATTTCTATTGCTGAAACCTCTGTCCTTGTCCTGTCATCTTTTTGCCTGTGCATCTCCAGGAAGTGTTGAGCCGGGCTCTTCTCTAGGCTGGACTAAGTCATCTCCCTCAGCCTCTCCTCACACAGCCTTCACTTTCCTTTTCCCAGGGATCCCCACACTAGACACAGCAACCCAGATGAGGTCTCACAAGTGGTGGACAGCGGGAAAAGACCAACTATAAAGTGCAGAGGAATTGTATAGAACTTAAAGGCAATAGGAGAAAAAGGATTACTGTAATTAAAAAATGCTAGTTCACCTAATGTAACCCAGACTACAGTAAGGAGATTTCTTTTGTGATGGATATGACCAGAGGTGCTCTTGAGTCCAAGAGAGAAAACAATACGTAGTTCTGCTAAAGAAGGAAAGGGAATATGGAGCTCAAGACCTATATCTCCCATAGCGCCAGTTAAAAATACATATTTTGATTTTCACTCCATAATACATAAAAATGCAATCCCCACCTTCAACACATCAGAAAAAGAAATCAGAGTGCCACAGATTTTCTTCTAGCTCATCTTTTTAAATAACATTTGGCCAATATGATATTAGGCTAGTTTTGCTGAAGAATGCTTAATGGTTTGGGCTCATGATTATGCCTCCCATGCCAGATTAAGTCAATAGGATTAGGCTCATTATGTCTCTCACATCTCTGTTCTGCACAGTTCAACTTCAATAAAATATATTTAAAGGATATTTACCTGTCTCTGAGGGGTGGTGTAAGGATAAATTCAGCAGTATTTCTACAGTACACTGAAAATATACCTGAAATTTTCAAAGCCATCTAGTGAATTTTGATGTACCTTTCCCATTAATGTCAGTGGGATGTATATGTCTCAGAAATCTGAGCTGTAAAGCACTGCAATACATGAAGAATAATGATGAACACAAAATTTAAGTAGGGAATGTAAGAAGATATACCTGAATCAGTATGCCACATAGACATTTTATTAATAATTTTTATGTCCTTAAACAGACTCTAGGAAACGAAATCAGTAAAAAGTGAATCATTTTGTCTAATTACCCTCTTAAAATAAAAGCTAATAAAATTATTTTTGCGGATCAAGCCTTATGATTGTCTCATTAATATTCTCTCTTCTCTGCAGGATGACCACACTTACTTCATGTTTTTATTAAATTAGGGGATTCTAGAACCAACTGTACAAATTGGCCTAATCTCCTTATACAATGATTCTATACACTATATTTGGAAGATTGCGCAATTTACATCTTGACAGGAAAGAACTTCTGAAGAGATTAGATTTGCTCTTTTTGAAAAGCCTGGCTGCTGTGTCATATTCAAAATAAATTGGAGAGTTGAAATTCACAACTCTTGGCTCCTCTAAACTGTTTTCCCAACAAGGAAAGCAGAGAAGAAAGAAGCAGCAAGTGGGAAAAAAAAACAAAAACAAACAAATCCACGTTGGTTTCAATGTGGATAAGTGTGTGGTACACAAAGAGACAGCGAGTAGCCTCTGCTGATGTATTCAAGGTGGCAAGTACACCATTCCCTTACTTCTTGCAGTGATGGGAATATCCAGGAAATCACCTTCCTAACCATGTATTGCCTACTGATCCTGACTTTTCATAGCTGCACAGTTCTCTCCATCATTTGTCCTTCTGTCATTCCACAGCTGATCTACCTGAAATTTTACTTCTAAAAGTGGATGAACAGTTGCAATTGGCTCTACAAAGTCTCTTCTTTTGGGTAAGCCTATTTAATCAGGATCAAGCAAAGCAAATCTAAATGAGAACATCTCCAAATTGTTTAACACTCCATTTTATATCCTGTTTGATGAAAAATGACTTTTCAAATCTATTATGTGATTAGGACTAGACTACAGCAGTCATTTTCATGGGAAGATGGCAGCTAATGGAATATGATTGGGTAAATGAAATTTTCTATTAAACTTGTGCCTTTGCAGCAAGTCTGGGCACACTGATAATCCTAACTCTCCAAGTCAAGCTTAATGATCTCTTTACTTCTCTTTTGTGGTTACATTCTGACCTATAGACCAAAAGGGACAAAGCTGCTCAGTGAGGACACCATGCTGACCCATGGAACACATGTTAAATCTTCATTAGGACTGACACCATCATTATATTCTCCTTACCTCTTGTCCTGAACAACATTATCTCCTACAGGTCCTCTAAAGCTTGGTATCTCCATGCTCTCTTCTCAACCTCAGGAAGCTCTGCAACACATGGGCCTGCAGCTCTTGCCATATAACTACATCTCCATAAAAAAAGTACAGTGTAACACTGGACTGCAAGTGATGTGAACAGAGGATTCTAAGTGAAAAGACCACTTGAGTCACAAGGCAATGAAAAAACAGGTTTCTAAGGTAAACTTTAAGCAGTAATCTGTATTAGTATATTCTACTGTAATTGGAATTATTTTTTATGCAATAAGCATAAAAATTAAGTAGTACAGAAACAAAGCTTCCATTATATTAAGGATTAATTGAATAATGATATGTTTTAATAAGTGCTTATATCCTAATTCACAAAGTTTATGAAGATTTGGATCCCCTCCAAAGTTGTTCATCCATCTCCACTCTTAATTCACTTAGTTTAATAACTACCCTCTGATCACTTTTAACCAATGGCTCCCCTAGAAATTCAGAAAAGCTCCAAAATTCTAAGATAAACATCAATCAATTTTAAAAAAACAAATCAAAACACTATTTTTATAACTTCTTCAAAAGCAGAAATTATCTCTTGCAATTTGTTGCGGTAAGTTTAATTCCCCTGAATGAGACTATCAACAAAGTTATCAAAAGCATTAAAAATCCACAACAAAAGGAAAAATAACGCAATGGGGAAGAACATTTTCAGCACATCCCTGAGAAAACATTAGCAAATTAAAAAAAAAAATAAATGGAAGATTGTTTTTAAGTAATAACCGTTAATCTAGCTTATGAAACATTAACAAATTCACTGCGTTTTGACTACTTAAAATCTTATTTCACAGGTGAGGATAACCAAGGATCCTTAGGAATGGTATAATGCTATTAATGGGATCCTTTTGATTTATATATATGCATCCTACAAAAGGAACAGGAAAAATTTAATAAATGAACCTGACGGCTGCCAATGGAATAAGAACTCTGGTGGTCTGTGTGAACTTTAGAAAAATGTGCACTACAAATCAGCTTTGGCTTTTAGTTGCATTTCAGACTGCTCCTTTTTTCAAAATCTAATGAAAAGCAGCGGAGTTAAACAAGATAGGCTAGTTTGAGTCCAGATGAAAAAAATGTTCATTAGCATTAATTATTTTTTATTTATGCAACCTGAGGCCAGATTCAGCTGAGGCTGGAGAATTCACAAAAATGCTTATAGGTCATTGAGAATTAATTGTGCACTAGTTTAGTGCATTATATTTTGAGTTAATTTTTTTTCCCCTTTAGGGAAACATTACATTTCTGAAACATTACATTTCGATCATTGCCAGAGGCAAGATACACATCCAATAGTTGAACACCTTTTTGACAAGAACTAGTAAGCCAGACACAAAGCAGGGCTCAGGATGGACTTGGAACCTGGATTTGATACCAGGCTCAGGCTGAACACAACCTATGCAAAATTGCAAATGGTGATTATTTTCCTCTGTGATTCAATTACTACATATACAAAAGGGCATCCACCTACTCCAGTGCCTCTCAGCAGCAGTGTAACTGTAGCATACAGTGCTAGCACTAAAAGGTGCTCAGGTAGCTGTGAGGGAATCGAAAATTACATATATAATATATGTCAAATGATACACGGTAGAGGAGAGTGTGACCTAGGGAGGCAACCAGCTACGGAAATGTCGAAGACTCTATGCTAGAGTCATAATTCCACATAAAAGGTAATCTCAGTAATTTAGAAGATGATTCTTGCTTCTGCCTCTGTTGTTAATTTAGATATTTTCCTGTCTGGTAGTTGCCTTCTAGGATCACTGTTTCTTATGCCATCTCTGCTGAAATATCCATTTCCAGTGAAAAAACTCCTCGGCGTACCTGAGAGATATGTATCTGCCACAGCAGCTACATTTTGATAATAGGAACTTTCAGTAAGACAAATGATGCTGAGGTCCAAAAGTGTTCAAATCCACAAGGGCCCACTTGATATACCTGGGGCAGAGTTAGCACTGCCAAGGGTATAGGATGCCTGCAGCAGGCTTTAAGTCATTTAACTGTTCCTCTCAATGCTGACCTTTGAGGGGAAAGATATGCCCAATCTAGCTGTGCATGCCCAGAGTTCGAGAGCAATCCTACATCAAGATGGCCAGTAGAGCGGAGATATAAATCTTACTTAAGATTTTGAGAGACAGCAGAGGTCTGTTAAGAAGACCCTGCTCATGAAAAATGATGGTGACCAATGCTAACTTGTCGGCAATTGTTTCAAAGGACGACGTGAACAACCCAAAGCAAAGTGCTTAGCCCTGCCTAACAGCCTGTGTTGATGTCTCTGAGGAGATCCAACAGTGTAAAGCATCCCAGAGCATGAGTAAATGTTAGCTCAGTTACTGAGTGATGATAAGCACTTGAAGAACTATCGTATTAAAGCTGCTTTTAATTATTATCATTGCAATGTTTAACTGGGGAAGGGCATGAGGGAGCTGCTACCTCAGAGGATCTGGCAGGAGGTAGCTGGAGCCAGCTATTGTGCCACATTAGGACTCTCTGTGTTTGCAGAGCCCTCCCTAAATCACCTTGGCTCGTTCATAGTGCAAACATGTCAGGAAAGCAATGGGCAGGCTGTTTCTAGCAAGAACCACCTTTTGTGATCGTTACACACACTAATAAAATGGAGCTCTGGCCCACTTAGCAGCTTCAAGGCACCATATTGACTGGCATAAGTAGGTTCCTAGAAAAATTCACTGGTTTAGAGTGGAAGACTTTCACGAATGGTACCTTAACACTGTTTTAATCCGTAAGAAACCTTTTGCAGTACAAAAGAAGCAACAAATGTTTGTAGTCCTTTAGATCTTGAATCTTTTGGGGTGAAAAATTAAGGAGTTTACTCTCTCCACTTTTTTCTTCTCTATTTTCCTTTGTGGAATGGGGAGTAAGGTCAACTCCACCCACAAGCACCCAAGATTTCTATCACTTATTTGTTTGGATGATAACTATAAATTCTATTTGTTCACATTACAAATTCAAGAAGCTCCAGATGGACTATGGTTATTATATTGAAGCTTTCAGGTTAGATATTTAGGTTTCCACTGCTTTAACAAATTGGTCAACAATACCAGTTCTACATCAACATGTACAATAATAATTCAGCAGCAGTGTATTTTCAATGAGTTAGATGATATTTTCACAGTATCAATTATCTTTAGATTTGTGAAGTAGAACAGAGGAAAAAAAGATGAAGCATGATGTACTAGCTCTTAATACAGAACCACAGAATGTATAATTTAGCATTTATTTTATTACCAGCATTATCTATATAATGTGTTAGTGTACAAAATAGCCTATCAAATGCATTAGCAAATGAAAGCTGTACAAAGACCCCTAGAAACAAAAAGCAACATATGAATAATTCACATTACCATGCATTAGGAGTCATCCAGATAAAACACATAAAGTGCACTTAACTTATCCCAAAGAAAACTTAAAAATTATCTGAATAATTGTATATAATATCAATGTAATATTTCAGTTACTTTGAAAGATAAAGTTGCTTTCTTGGATGACTTTGAAGACAATTTGCAAGCTTGCTCAATTTATGCTGATGGTAATTGCTGTACAGCTGCCTGATTTAGACAGAGGGGGAAAAAAAAGGATGCACTGTGAAAGTTACAACTACAAAAGAAAAGCTGTCGGGCTACATTTTGTGGTACCTTTTGTATTTATTGACAGGGCTAGTGCTAACTGTTCAGTTACCTGTCCAGGACAGACACTATTTTATTGTTAACTGTGCTTAGAAAAAAACCAACAAACTTTCGACTCACAGAGTATTTAGCACTAGATGAAGTAAACATACTCCCAAAATCTTCCGTGTAAATAAATGTATCCCAAAATTATGATTACAGAAGAAATTAAATATTTCATGTCCAGAAATATTAAAGTTAGCAAGGAAGTTATAGAGTGCTCTGAGTCTAAAGAATTTGTTGAGTCATGCCTTTACCTATGTTGTGTTCATTATCATCAATGAAATAACACCAAACTACACGGGGAAGTCTGAAAACACACACAAAAAAAGCATGCCTTCACAGAATTAGCCATACACATTCAATTTTAGAGGTGGTTTTCGATATCACACTGAAACCCATTCCTGCATTTCTGTCAGACAGACTAAAACACAGCAGCCACAACTCACAGCATTGTTTCTATGGGTTTCAGAGTTTGCCAAGAAACCTTCAAGCAAGAGCAGTGCTGCGGCAGTTAACAACTGACTAATGACAAAAATCTCAAGTCATCAATGTAAATGGAGGGCAATAGGGTGGACAGCTGCAGTGACATGGTTTAACCTTACAATGGAGGTCACATAGCCTAAATAATATATAAAGTTCCCCTGTTTGTGCTTTTTGTAGTTATTAACTCTCGGAGATAGTCTGAAGCATGACCCAAGACGTACAAAGGGACAGAATTTTGGCATTTACGCTCAGCTGATGAGTACTCAGACAGCACGCAGCAAAAACTGAGGACTTGTGTAGACACACATCCTCTCAGACATATACAGGACTGCAAAGCATTAAATGCTTTTAGGTAATCACTGTTGGGTACAAGTATTTCTCAGGAAATTCTGCCATTATCCTCAAGTTATTCTCTTCCGTATGATTACAGCTGACTAATTACCACAAAATAATTTAGGAACAATTAAAGCATTTCTCATTGCTTGTCATTTGACTGAGAGCAAGTTTCCTGATGGAGTAATGAGCAAAAGCAGAAGCTAATCACCCATTAACTGGTGGGGTGCTTAAAGAGCATTTCATCTTGCTCTAGAAAAGGTTGCAAACTACTTAATTTAGTGCCATTGGTTTACAGGTTGGCTTGAAAGTTAAAGGCCGCTCAAAATGGGATCCATAGCTCTGTTTAATTCTTTCACATGGTATAGAGCACATTTTCTTTTGAATGCAAAGATTAGACATTTATGCCTCCTCTTCCATCCTGTGATGTTTTGGGAGGGGTATTCACGCTCTAGAATGGATGTAACAAATTACGAGAGTAAGATACCACACACAGAAGTTACACAAATACTTTTTCATGCTAAATATGTGAGCAAGATTTGCTACACACAACAATCAAGCCTGGATTCTCTTCTGGATATAATTTTGCTGTGGTAACTGAGTGGAGCACAGTATGAACCTCTGCTGCCCCATCTGCCCTCAGAAACAAAAGATTCATGATTTAGGGAAGCAGCTCAGTTGCCAGCAAAGTCTGAAAAACTAAGCACAGGGAAGAAGAGCTTTGCGTATCCTCTCATCATGTGACCACCAGAAAGCCAAAGGTACAGAGCAAGAGGCAAACACTTTGTGCCGTCTCCAGCTTTACCTCCCATTGCAGCTGCGCTCTGCTCAGACAAGTTTTGCTGTACATTTTTCTTTGCTGTATCTCCCACTCTTTGCAGAGAATCTGCTGCAGAGGATCCTTAACAGTTGATGAATCGTTCCCTAAATCCCCTCTCACTGCTCTTGCTTCTGACTGTAAACACCAGCTCTGCTGAGACCCTGCAGAGAATAATTATGCCCTCAAAAACACTACAAAGGGGATACACAGAACTTCTCACTGGCTGCTTATTTTTAACCTGATTTTTAAAACCTGTTTTGCTAAAGAAACAAATCTGATCTGACTATGTTGCACATGAGTTTGCCCTGCTCATTTTTGAACTTGTGGCTACTCAGCAAAATTTGGCAAAGAATTAAAGTTCAACACATATATTAAAAGTCCCAAAAGTTTTATGGAAATGGGCAGCTAAGTAGGGAAGACAGATGAGAGTTAACAACTCCCTGGAATGAAATTATAGATGACGAACACAACCATATTAGGAGGCACTGGAGAATCTACCCCAGAGACCAACTGCAGCACTCAGGATCCTGAAATGTCACTAACTACAGAACTACACCTTTTAAATAAAGAAAATTCTTTTCACAAGGTTGCTCAGATACACAAAACTTTTCTGGGAAGGTCCATAATCCTCTGTTGCAAATAAAATATGCACTTAACCTTTACAGAAGACATTTCACTTGCCTTTACTTTTTCTTTGTCAGTGAATCAGACTTTTAGTTAGCAGACCAATTTTACAAATTACATAACCACAGAGTAAATGCTTGGTACTTATAGTAGAGTGAAGAAAACAAGACACAGTTGGTGTGACTCGTAAATATTTCAGTGAAATAACCAAGAGGTTTTAGTTTTTTGAACAGTGCAGGATTTGGGAGATGATGGAAGAATCTAAGTCTGCAAAAATAAAAGCCACATACATATCAGAGGATATTGGCTAATAAAAAAAAAACATTTTTAAATTATCGGTCAGTCTAGAAGCTTTCTAGTGAGTGTAGGTAATTGGTAGGTATTGGTAGGTATGAATATCATTATGTAAGCCAATCAGATAACTATGCTGAACCCTAGAGGCTATGGTTTTTTTAAAAGCTACATTTCCTTCTGTTAGTCCTGCCATTATTGACTTTGTACACACAGGCTGGGGTTAATTTACACCTCTCTGTCAGTGACCCTTATGGAAATGACAGCAAGGCAGAGGCTGTGTTGCTTTCATACTCCAACCTGTTATGAAAATTCCTCCAGCCACTGAGCCCTGAAACTCTAATTTTCTTCATGTTTGTGTACAAAAAGTATCCCTACTGCATATAGTCATTCAATGGAGGAATTACAGGATCCCTTGAGATTATTATAACCTTTTAGTCACCCAACAAGACAAAATGAGATCATTAGGCAAGTCAAATTTTGCTTTAAGGCAGAGATTATTCAAGGGTGTTTCATTGTCATTGATCTATGCACAAATCCAATCTTAATCACTGCTGTGGCTGAACACTTCTCCCTCCTCAGCAGATATTATCCTCCCAGCATGCTTGTGCAGTGTGGAAATGTTATTATAATCATTTAAAAAAACACTAAGTATAATCAATTTGCAAGGTAAAGCAAATACTTGTCAAAGCATCCGTGACTAAAGAGGGAACTGGGCCTTACTCTCCAGTCATGCCTTGTCCTTCTCACTCGCTTCTCACGAAGCCTCAGTTTTGAGGCACAGAAGACACTGCATGTAACATATCCCAAGAGAAACAAAGGGGTAGAAGAAGCATCGTTTTTATCAGAGGGCTGTAAACTCCAGGTAGGGGTAGCTGCCACCCTGCAGCCTTAGTAAATCTTTGGTTTAACTAATCCCTGGCAATACTGCGAAGATTTGCAAAGGGACTTACAGACCATTGGTCTGGGAAAATGGCCTGACATTACAAAACCATGCAAGAAGGTGGTGATGACTGCAGTACGAGCTTAAACCAAATCCTTCGAGACTAGGCTCAAACCAGCAATGATCTGTTTTTCTCAATTAAGTCTTGCAATAACAAGGACAGACAGAACTGCAGCTCTGAAGGCAGCTGTCAAGGAAATGAACGTTCAGTACGGAATTCAGCAAGGCTGTAGCTAAAGCAGGAGTTTTAAAATATTTATAGGACATTCAAAATTCACAAGTTATAGGACATTCAACCGATCACATTGTCAAACTCTCTGAACAGGCATCATAGTGTGCTTTCCATTTCATATACATACAGCAGTTGCGTTATGGTAAGAGCTGAAGCATAAATGTGCTGTAAAAAAGTAAAAAAAAATTTTAAAAAATAAAGGGTTATTTTCACCCTGCAGAAAACATGTGTATCTACCACAAGTGCTTAATACCCAAGTGTTATTTTGCTGTCTGCTCAGGCATCACATAACCTGAGCATCCTGCCACCATCCTTTCATCTTAATTAGACTTTTCTGAAATCCGGCTTCTGACTGCAATGGAGAACAGTCAATAAAGACTGAGACAAATCCCAGTCATAAGACTGGCCTTGTACACCCCTGGGAGATGTAGCCTGAAGTCTCAATCAGAGCCTTGGTGCTTTGAAATGGGACTCCAGCAAAGTGCCTTGTGCCTACGGAGATGGGAGCAGGAAGGTGCTGAACCCTTGGCCAAAGCAATTAGAGATGCTCAACTCTACAGCAAGGAGTTCTGTAAGACCAGAACAAGAGAGTTTCTCTCCCTTAAGTGAAAAGCAGAGGAAACCTTCACTTGGGTCAATTTCTACTCCCAGTTAAATTCTGCGTCAATTTTGCCATGCTCATGCAACCCAAAAAGCACCATTCAAATGTCCAATCTCTGCTCATTTTAAGACTTTTCTGTCCCTGGGTTATGAAGCTTTTTATCCTTTTACCCTATTGGAGCCCACCAGCAAAGCTCCTGCCCCAGTTCTGCGTCCCGTGGCTTTTTACATTCTCAGGGTGGCCTTGTGACATTGCATAGTGCTACAGCATGAGCTGTGTACTGACACTGGGGCTGGAGAAATACACAGTATAAAGAAAGACCATCATACAGCAATAGCTCATATTATAAAATCACATTGATCGGTGCAAGTCAGTGTCTTTTATAGGCTTCTCATGGGCAGGTGGTTTTCACACTTCAATCATTCCCTCACAACGTGCAGATTTCCACTTCAAAGATTTGGCAGTGTTGAAAAGAGGTTTTTCAAACTACACAGAGTTCATTTAAGTTAAGAGAGGTTCATCTTGCCCAAGTTTGTACTGCTGGAATGGCTTTACCACTGCAGCGTTCAAAGTTCTCTCTAAATACCTTTTGGTGAAGCAATGCATAGAGTACATGGCCATGCATAATGTGACTACAGCATATATGGAATTTGTATGTCTGTGGTATATGCAAGTTCCACAAAAACAGAATATGAAGATTTACAGAATCCGCTTCTGAATGCTTGTAAATCACATTTCATACCAGGAACTCCATATATATGTCACACTGCCATTTTGGTTTTCTATACATATTTTCTCTGCCATTTTTTCTACTCTCTCCCATATTGAGTTTGTGAAGATAAGAGAAATTTTGCCCCTGGCACCAGGCTTGTGAATAAGGGGATTTTGCCTTTTATGAAAAGCTCTTTTGCATGAGGCATCCCTCAGCCAGTATTCAGCTGAGACCCATACAAACTGGTGCTTCAGCTGTGTTCCACTGCAGGGAGGCCAAAGGAAGGATTATGGTTGGTAAGTAAATAATGGACTTTGATACTGTGTCAAGCCATGTAAGGAAGTTATCCCAGCATGCCAGTAGCTTATAAATGAAAGATCCTCTCATGAACAACTTCGGAGATGTGGGAAGAAGAGACCTGTGACACTTAATGATTCAAAGAAAACCTATCTGCTAGTTATGAGATGAATCCTTAAATGACTGACCCAAGTAATGCTGAAGAACTGCAGAAAGACTGAACTAAATTCAGTCCTATCATTTAATCTTAACTCTTTCTGTAATCCTGTACGTATTACTTAGCAAAAGATAACACAAGAAACAATAATAAGATAACCAGAATAATGTAACAATACATGAAGGAGCTTAGCATAGACAAATAGTAACTCTAGGCTTCATCTGTTCTGTTTAGTTATGCTAATAAAAAACAAAGATTTCCAGAAAATATTAGAAGTAAAGAGATTCAAGAAAAGTGTCCTGGAGCTTTTTATAGGCAGAAGTAAGAAACCCAGCTGAGTTCAAAACCAGTGAATAAATATATTCATTACCTTACAGACTAAAATAACTTCATATTAGCAATATGGATATTTGTTTACCATGCTTGTATTAAGATAATTTAATAATACCATACTTAGTTGCCTTAGAGAAATTAAGCTAACTTCATACAAGTTATAGGATAATAACAGGCAGATTGGTTTTGTACAATGATAGCGTGCCTCAGCACCCAACCTGCTTTACATTAGCAGATGGCCTGAAATCTCTCCTGAATCTTAACATATACTTCTGAATTGAGGTAAGTCAGGGAAGATTTTCTCCCTCATTAGGTTACCTGCCTGTTAGTATTCTTTTTCTGTCCTGATTTTAACAATTTCTCTTCTTTTTCTTGTTTATTTTCTTGGTCACTTCCTGTCCACATAATCACACATACATATATTCCTGTGTGACCGTAATGCATAAATCTGTCACATCATCTCTGTATTGCTTTTTAATAAGCACATAAAATTCAAAGTAAAATTTTATTTATTTAGTACTGTAAGAGATATATTTCTTTGGAAAATGCTTTTTCATTGGATCTCATAGTTGCCTACTCACATCTGGAGTCACAAAACCAAATTGCATGCTACTGTGTTATCTTGAATGGTATATCCTCTAAAACACCTACATCTATAGAGGTACAGAGAGGTTGTAGATGCCCCCACTGTGGACATGTTCAAGGCCAGGTTGGACGGGGCTTTGAGTAACCTAGTTTAGTGAGTTAGGGGGTGTTGGAACAAAATGATCTTTAAGGTTCCTTCCAACCCAAACCATTCTATGGTTCTATGATTCTAAATGTATTTTGATAATGCAAAACATGATTATGTTCTAGGAGCCTTGCACTGGTATTACGTCTTTCTGCTTCTATGATGGCACATCTCCCCACCAGGTGAAATGATACTCCGGACTATTCTCTGCTCTGGACCTCTGGCGAGCGATACACTTAAAGTTTTAGCAGCTGCCATGCCCGCTCGAGCTGTGTGATGAGGCTGCAGAAGGTCTGCACTGGTGGGAGCAGTGCGTTACCTCTGCAAGCCTGGAGAACCATCGCAGCCCATGGACCCGCAGGCTGGGTTCATCTCCTCACCTGCCCAGTGCATATTCAGGAGAAAAAGCTTCACCCAAGCTGCAAGACAGGCAGACAGTGTTGAATAACCTTTGAAGAAAGTGCTAGCACTACAATGGGGATGCCTGTTTAAAAGCACACATGTATAGGATAGGAGTTGGAGCAGAGGAAAAAGCTAGTACTTTATAATGACCACTGTGCCATCAGTTCCTTTGGGCTGGTGTGTGAGGACACAGTTTTCTAATCTAGAAGACTAATGCTGGGCATCTAAGCTCATTTGTAGACCCTCACAAGTAAGCTGGTTTTGAAAGGTACTGAGTAACTCCAGCACATCCCGCAGTGGATGTTCACATCATGCCTCTAACTCTGGGAGAGATTTAACGTCTTTCTGAGGAACCTAGCCTGTAAAATGAGGATACTGATGCCTGCCCACCTCAGAGGGCTGCTCGAAAAATAAGTCACTGCTTGTGTTGTCCTGTGAAATTTCTAAATATTGTGGAAGGGTTGAGGAAAAAATTTTGCTATAGGTGGTCTAGGAGATTCGTCTTCTCTGGTCCCATATCAACCACAGGCACCGCTCCTGTTAGAACAACATTAGCACTTCCCAATTAAAGCACTGCTGATGCAAAAAGGAAACACAAAACTTTTTCTTTTTTCCATAAGCAGCACCTAGTTAAATATAATATCACCTGCAAAGCAATTAGATGCGATAGCATCATAGCCTCATGAAGGCTGGAATTCGTTGCTATTTATCCTCACTGCATAGCATAAAAACTAGAAACTACATCTCTAGGATTGTTTACCCTCTGCAGATCTTGCCAAATTTAAAGACCACTGGATCCTGGGAAATAGCGATGGAAAACAACCTCAACCATTAGATCATTCAAATCACCTCTTTACTGATGCAGGACTGCTCTCCTAAATCAGTATTTTAGTATTTTCTCTGGATCAGTTGAAAATTTTCATTTAATGACAAAGAGATTTAACTGTATCCCCTGGGAACTATCCCATAGCTAAAAAGATGTTACAGGCAGGAAGCTTTGCTTTTTATTCAGCATACATTATTTCATTTAAAATTTCATTTCTTAAACGGAAATTAAACTCCAACTTGTTATGACAAATATTTTCCTTTTTCCCCATGTTTATATCTTTCATAAATATGTAGGGTATTACAAACCTATCTCCATATTGCTCACCATTAAATCAAATCCTTTTACATCTATTTTAATGTTCTCTCATACACTAATTGTTCCAGTCTTTTGACCATTTCCTCTCATTCCATGCATAATCCTATGAAAGAGTGCTGAAGGAAGCAAATGAATTCACAGCAGAAAGCAAAATGAACAAGGGTAAGGCAAATATGATTTCTGAACTTGATATGATAAGATAAGAAGCCAAGGGTATCTCTTCAAAGTATCTTCAAAGAAACACTTTTATCACAAAACAGGAGGTAGAGTCATAAACTCACAGAATCATAAAATGGTTTGGGTTGGAAGGGACCTGAAAGATCACCTAGTTCCAACCTCCCTGCCATGACCAGGGACACCTCCCTCTAGACCAGGCTGCTCAAAGCCCCGTTCAGTCTGACCCTGGACACTTCCAGGGATGAGGCATCCACAGCTTCTCCGGGCAACCTGTGTCTCATCACCCTCACAGTAATGAATTTCTTCCTAATATCTAATCTGAATCTACTCTCTCTCACTTTGAAACCATTACCCCTTGTCATATCACTACACACCCTGATAAAGAGTCCCTCCCCATCTTTCCTGTAAGTCCTCTTTAAGCACTGGAAAGCCATTGTAAGGTCCCCCCAGAGCCTTCTCTTTTCCAGGCTGAATAACCCGAACTCTCTCAGCCTATCCTCACAGAGGAGGTGCTCCAGCCCCCTGATCATCTTTTCAACCCTGCTCAGGACATGTTCAAACACGTCCATGTCTCTCTTACACTGGAGGCCCCAGAGCTGGAGACAGTACTGTAGGTGGGATCTCACAAGAGCAGAACAGAGACGGAAAATCACCTCCCTCGACCTGCTGGTCACACTTTTTTTTGGTGCATCCCAGGATGTGATTGGCTTTCTGGGCTGTGAGCACACATTGCTGGCTATTTCTCAGCTTTTCATCCACCATCACCCTCAAGTCCCTCTCCATAGGGCTGCTCTCAATCCACTCATCTCCTCCTTCGTCCTCTGTACGTTGTCCTGGTGTACAATAGGCAGACAAGAAATCGAGGAGAGAATTAGGAAGGAAAATAGGCACAGTTTACACATATCTGAAGGCTGCCAACAGCAACACACCAACCTGGCACCCCCTGTGAGGCAGAGCACCCTGGGCATGAGGCTGTGCTCAAACCTACTGCACCCCAAAGCAACGAGCACACTCCCTGTGGGAGTCCCACTGGTCCCTGAGCACTCAGTGATGGGCAAGCAGGAGCAAACCCACCATCAGGAACAGTCCCAGTAGTGAAAGAAAGAGCTTAAGAGTTTTTAATAATGAATTGCATAGAGCTCATTCTCTCTGAAATACCTCCAGGAGCTGTGTCTGGCTACTCAGACATGGTGACTGGAACAGAGCAGTGGTTTTAGAGTGCTTATAAGTAAAATAAAGTAAAATTCCTATCACTTTATACAAAGGCATGATTAGAAGCAGAGAGGGGAAGTGAATACAGGAGGAGGACTTCCCACAAAAGCTAATAGCTGGCCTGGGCAGTGGGCTGAATCTTGCCAAAAGGATCGTGATCCCTGCTTTTTGGGTAGCTCTATCAGCAGGACATAGCATCTGTAAGGATTGTACCTCATATTCAAACATCAGGATCTAACTTAGGTTGTTGTCCAGAGAAGCTCCATGACCAGGACAGCTAGAGCAAACTGCACAGACTGAATCTAGAGAGCATCACAGATATGCTCAGTGGATGTCTTATACGCAGCCTCACTGCAAAATCAAGTCCATAATCTGCAATGGTAAAAATTAATGGGCATTCATACCTCAGATTCAAATTCCAAGGCAATCATCAAGACTTAGGGAGATGGACTGGGAAGTCAGAGGCTTTTGCCAGACTTAATATCTACATGTTTCCATATATGTTTTGTAATATCAATATGTCTGAACCAATTAGTTATACAACAAAACTAAAGTTGGTTCACTTTTAAAAGATAAAAAGTTGTTGCAGAAGAATCCATAAAGAATTTACAAGCCATCGCAAATCCTATGATTTGTGGGAAGACATCCATGTGTCTTTCAAACAAGAACTCAGCTTCACTTTATTATTTTATTGCTTTTAAAGTAAGCAGAATTTATTCTAAGTATTATGTGCCATTACTGCTTCATTTTCTGAGCAAACAAATGATTCTGGCAGAGCTGACAAGCAACATGACTGAAGCTGAGATCTGGAAATCTCTGTGGCACATCTCTTTGAAGCAACTCTGTGAAGAATGGAGAGACAAAAAACTTCAGTCCACTCCAGCGTGGCTTTTAGTTGCAGACATCTATCAGTCTCAATATGCTCCAGAAGGAATTGCTCTTCACCAAACGGCAGATAGTGGGATGATACGTCCTTCTGTAAGACGACTTTTTGCCCTATCAATTGCTATACATAGACTGAAACTGGAACAGATGCTGAGGAGAGTAATATTCCATCTACTTATTTCCAATCAAGTTACTATTTGAGAGATACTTAGTTCTCAGGAACGGTTCCACAGAAGCTATCAAAGCAGTGAAATGCAGGAAGCAGCCATAAACCTGTTTCATTCATGAGGTCCAGTGAGTGCTTGCTCCAAGCTTTATGGGGAACAACAAAAGGACAAGAGAAGGAATGGCAAGAAATGCTCACTAAAAATCCCTACCATACTCTGTACAGATCAGATGCAAGCTTCAAATTCAATGACCATAAATTCTATCACACTATTGCCTTTCAAGCTACGAGTCTGGCCATATTCCTATGGGGCAACCAAGTTACTTGTACAACTCTCCTGCTTGCAAGGGCTCAGCTTTGTACAAGTCAGAAGTCTAGATGTGAATAGCATCTTGAGGTAAATCACTGTACCCTCCCCTGAGTTGCTGCACCTCTTTATTCTCTGAGAACATCTGTGGGATACAGCTTTTCTACACTTAATGCAGCTCGGCTACTCTAATACATTAACACAACAGAGACATTCAAAATAAATGAGTAATCTGAATGATAGTGAGCTTTTGATAACAAAATCAGCTTTCCTGGATGGTTGAGACTAACAGTCAAGACATTAAGAACTATTTTCTTTCTTCACAGTCTCTGAGACTGAATGAATTAAGCTACATGGTCTCAAATGTGCCCTAGGAGGTCTCCATCCACTAGTCTGGTTAATATGCCCTCTCGGACTTTCCGCCATCACAAGGGTGCCTGCTGGCATTGCTCATTGCCAGAAGTTCTCCTTTCCTTTGTGCAGAAAATGGAAAGGGCATTTCCTTTTCACCAATGAGCAAGAATGACAAAATTAAGACTGACCTCAGAAGGGTGCAAGAGACCTCTTTCTTCCTCCCTTGTAAGTATTAAAGAACAGTCAACACACAGAAATACTTTCACCCTTTACCTCACACATGAGATATTTGGAAAGCAATGGCAATAAAAGGAATTCATAATGAGAGAAAAATGTCCAGAAATACAACAACTGTATGTCTGAAACAAGGACAAAAGGGATCTGGGAGTTGCTCTGGTAGTGACATGGAAAGGAAAATTCTTCTGTTTATTAACCTTTGGTAAAATTGTCCAAAGTTCACTGGAGAGGAAGGAGGTACCTGCCTTCCTGACCAATCCTCCGTCTTCGAGTGTCTTCAGCCTAGGCTGTTTACATAAACAAATTACGAACTGAAAGACTTGCCATTTTGTTTACTGCCATCAGAAATCATTACTTTACACAGCTTTTACACACATCAAATTTGTGTAATTATGCAAACTTCTGCATTTGCAGAGGCATTCTGAGCTATTAGCTCTGTTTCTCCAATATGTGCTTTTTTTTTTCTGGAAGGACACCACACCATTAATTCTGTACCCTCTCTAAATGCAGCAATTATCTACCAAACAGATATTCTGTGCCACTTCAAGGATACTTTCACCTTCCCGCCCTCCAGTACTGTTGCTGGGTAAAGGAGGAGAAGTCATCATTACCCTCCAAGGAGACAGGGTCAAGAGGAGTCCCAGTACAATCTCAACAGCTCTTTAAAAAATAAAAAAAAACAGTAATAAAAGATTGTAAGTAGACCTTCGCCAACTGTGTTATCTGCCATTAAATTCTGCACATAGTTTGCATGAGAATAACATATAAAATGTTCAGATTAAATATTCAGTTTAGCATAGGGCACATGCAAGATTAACCAGCAGCAGTGTTCCCTGTGTGCCAGCTCAGACCAGGCTCACATGCTTCCTTGCTAATCTAAACAATTCCTCATGCCAAAGATGCATGGCCCCTTGAGTAATGAGTCCTCCTCCACTTAAAGAAGGCAAACTGTAACCGAGTTGTGTAAGAAAGCATCTGTAAGAAAGGCATTTCTTAACAGAGGTGCCAGCAAAAGGAAAAGGGCTGTTCCCATGTCAGTGTTTTGTTTAGGAGAGGGGACCAACATCAACAGCTGTCGTATAGCTCAGCTCCTGTAGTCCTGCTAGAGACCAAGGACCATTCCCTGCTTTGGGTGATGGGGAGGTAGCATGTCCTAAAGAAGATCTGCCTTTGTGCTGGAAACATGGCACAGGGTTGAGCAGGGCGACCCATCTGTCTCAATAAGCCCTCAGAGGACCACAAAACTGCTGGTCAAGAGCGACTCAGCCCACTGGCAGTCTGCTGAGAAACCCCTGAATCCTGCTAGCAAGCAAGTCATTTGTAGAACTACAGATGTGTGAGATAGGAGCTTATAATATCATTTTGTCAGTCCTTTAAATAAGAGCAATTAAAAGTCTCTATTTTTTTTTCATAAAAAGCTATTTTTGCTGAATGTAAATACATTAGATTTCAGCTTCTCGCCCATTAATCCTTTTGGGAAGACAAAACTGTTCACAGCTTTCCTGTTTTTCCTGCTTGGAAAGAGATGGGAAGGCTAGATCCTATTCAGGAACTTAAATTAGGGGGACTAGACACAAGGTCCTATAACCAATAGTGGCGTACAGACCCTTTATTTTAATAAGCTCTACCGAGAGGATCATTGAAAATGATCTTCAAAATGAATCAAAGGCCAAGTACTGGCTCCCCATTGTTGTTTTGTAAGTACAGAGAAGCTCAGTCCAGAGATGCTAAACAAGTGCTGACACACAAGTCAAACAAACAAGTGCCTATGGGCACTTTCAGAAAAAGAGACTGAGCTGTGGTGGTGAGAGGTGCCTGGAGGCAAGTAATAAAAAATCAGAGAAGCTGCTCATGCTGTCCCTGAAGAGGAAAGCTGAATTCCAGTGCTGTCCTTCCCCTTTCCCCTCTCTTAACAATTTAAAACTAAATTAAATCAATTAAAAATATGTTGCACCTAATTTAAATAAGAGCAGAATATTTGGAACCACCTAACTGTGACAGCAATGTACCTAAGTGCCTATGCCATGTGGCTTGTTAAATTACATGCATTCACCCAGAAGATCCTCAGCATCCCACTCTTGACTTATTGAAGCTGATGAAGGTCTGCCAATGACTTCAAGAAGGCCAGGATTTTATTCCAGAAACCTCAGATCCCATCACTCCCAGTGAAAATGCTAACTAGAAATGCTAAAGTAAATTTTGTACATCATGCTGTCACCTCAAACAGTGATTACAAACAGCCATTAGCACAACATCAGCAAGACCGACTTCCAAATAGATGTGCTGTCAATTTAGCATGTTCTATCCTGAAATGAAGATCACAGGTGAAAAGTAATGTACAAAAAATAGTCAACACTTTAAAAAAAGTTTCAAATGCACGTTTTCAATTGCTAGTTGAATTTTCCTTTTTACCTTTACATGGCTGAATTGCTTGAACTGCAGTGTGATATTTTAAGAGCGTTATTTCTTCTGTAAATTTTTTTTAAAAATGCTGCCTCTGTGAAGAGATTCTGATGTCATCCCCAGTATGACTTAAACTGAAATGAAGTTGATAAACAAGCAGCCTCTCCTAAGTCTTCAGACAAAATGACCTCCAAATGAAAGGAACTTGATAAGACAATCAAAATTTTGGAAGGGACCCCTTCCCCCCAGGGAGGTCTCCTTGGCAGTTTGTTGCTAGAGTTGTGCATCCCTGAGGTGAGGGAGATGAATACACAGTCCACCAAAAAACACATCCTTACGTTCCTGATCTCTGTAGCTATGGCTTGGCTACACTGCAATAAACTCTATGCAAAACCCTCACGACATGGCCAGGCTAGTGAAAACCTAACTTCACTCATTTTTTAACAATGTAATTCATTAATTTTGCCTGACAGTGCAGTAAACATTTGTAGAGATGGTTAATTTTATGGGCAGTCCCTACGGAAACTAAAAGAACTATAGTCACAAGCAAAACCACTTTCATGAATAAGAGTTTGCAGGATCAGTGTGTTACGTTTCGCTATTTTTTTTTTAGCTATAGCAGTTTGCAAAATTCAAATGGAATGTCGAAGCAGCATTTTAAAACAGCATGTGCAAGTTCACTCATTCTACATTTTAATCTAAAGTTGCAATAGGATATATTAGTAGATTGCTTTACAAAGTCTATTGAAAAAATTAAATCAAGTAATCTAAAACCTAGTCACTGAGATTTGTAAGCATGTGTAAATTCTCTAATCCAGTTTACACTTAACAGCTTTACCATACTTGGGAGTCCCTTTTACTGACCTTGGGGAATGAGCACTTACATAGTGAATTTAAGTAGTTCCCATTTTGACCCAATACACCAGTTATTAAGTGTAATTACAAACATTATAAGAGTTATGAAAGGAGCAATACATAGCAATATCTGTAACTTACATTTCTATTGCTTTATAGTTGCTTTCCATAATTTCACAACATAAAGGATAAGCCCTGAATAACTAAGATCATTTCAAGTGAATCTGTCTTTGCAGGGAAGACCTCCGTAGCACTAATTGCCATGCTCAAGAACATAGTAAAATGTTTCCCATTATTATTTCAAATCGATGCAGTTTGTTTTAGCCCACTCTCAGCATCAAAATGTATGGCAGACAGCACAGCAGGGCCAACTGGCCTCCCCAGGATGAATATTTGGCCATTTTTAATTTCATAAACAGAAAGTAATAAGCGATCGATTCGCATTTACGTGCAATTGGTTGATGTTTAATAATTTTCCTGGTTGCCTTGTCCGAGCCCTGTCCCAGAGACTTCTTTCAGCAGGGCTGAGTCCTGGCCCAGGACACAAACTGCTGGTCTGAAGGGGAGAATGGTGGAGCCCCCCAACTCAGCTGTGACAAGACTTGAAGGGGACATGGCCAAATCTTTCTCCAAACATGGGGACTACAAGCCACATAAGTTACTGTTGCTCCTTACCTGAGGACAAAGGACTCTGAGGGACAGAAGTCAGTCCCAGCAGAAGCAGTGCTGTTGTGAGCTGCTGCATCCACATCACTTGTTCCTCCTCCTTTCTTCTACCAGCTGATCACAAAGCCATCGAAGGGGAGGAGAAAGCAAAGGGAGGACCACAAAACCAGAAAACCTAACCCCCTATTACCCTGCTCCAACATAGTAAACCATTCTCTCAATCCACCTCCCAGCTCTGTACCTCTGATTCGGGTTGACAGGGTCTCTTGTCATCCTTGTGCCTCTCAGACCCCCATTCCTACCTGCCAGCACTAACCAGATTGGCATCAGGCAGGTCCTCACTGCTGATGTTGCAGGAGGGCTGCTCCAGCTCTGCCCGGGCAGGCACCCATGGGTGCTGCAGACTCATTCTCTGCTGCAGGAAGGGAGGAGTTGCTCAGCCAGAGGCCAGAGGCTGCCTGAGCCCTTCCTGCCTACCCACACTGAGGGTCATCTGAAGACTTTCAGATGCCTCCTCCCTCTTTCTCACTCTTCTACCAGTCATTCTCCTCCCATTAGTGCAGCTGCAGACAACGAGAGGCACCGTTGAAAATGGGAGTGGGGGGAGTGCTAATTGATGATTTTCTGTACCCATTAGTCTCCTATTAAAAGCTACTAGAGGGAGAGGCAGAAATTTCCTGATTGAGAAATTTCCTGAGAGGTGTGCTCCCTTCTAAATCCATCTTTGCTCACTCAAACCTTGTGCCATCAGCTTTTACTGTGTGCATACCCTTTCTCAGGCAGAATGGGCAGAGTCTTTGCTACAACACAGCATGACCCAGAAGTATCTGTCATGCACATCACAAGGAAGAAACAGCATTCTCTGAATAGGTTTCAAGCTACACCATATTGCTGCCCGATGGACGTGTTACAGAGAGCAAACAAACCATATGAAGCCATGCTAACTGGAACTTGCATTCATAGCCTGTGCCTCAGAAACAAAACTGCAGCTCAATGCCACTTGAAGGAGGGTGAAAGCCTTTTTATCTCTAAGTCAGGATTACAAGACTGGTATACATTCTATTTTCAGGTTTAAGCATTTCAGCCTTGTTGCTTTTGGGGCTGGGTGGTCAGGCTATAATTCTTTAAAATGATAATGTATTGTAAAAGCACTTAAATCAGACATTCTTTTTTATGTCTCAGTCCCTATGCATACTAACAGAAGCCACCTAAAACAATGTTTATCAAGATAAGCTTTTAAGCAGCAAGACAGAATCAGTGCTTTTATACCAATTTACAGCCTAAAGTACAGAAATTATGAAGCAGCAAAGTACAGCTTCCTGATGGTATCAGTGACAGTTCCAGGAGCTGTTCCCAATAAGAACAAATTGCTTCAGCCCACAAAAATAAGCACTTTCCAGAGCAAATTATAAGGATTTTTTAAAAAGGCATATTTACTCCAAACATCCCTTCAAATACTTGGCATGAAAGACCACAGTAGGGTTTTACAGACATCATAGTCTATTGGGTCAAAAATCCATTAAAAAAAAAAAAAGAGCTTAAATATTTACAGGTACGATGGATCACAGTGAGGTATATTATTGAGTAAATAATGTGTGCTCTAAACATTTTCTAAATAAAGGTTTACACAAGAGACTCAGTGGCTTTGCAGTAGCCATTATACACTTCTATCAATTTTCATGTTTCCATGATGATTGCTTTACTTTTTTTATTTCTAACAGAACTTGGCACAGTGTTCCTCCCAAACTTGGTGCAAGTATTAACCAAGTATCTCTGCATCATTAACAACCATTACCAATGAGCTCTCAAGACAGCTCAGTGTGTAAGTTAAATATGGTAACCTTCAGTCCTCCTGATAGCCCAGCATGCCCATTATATATTGTAATCTGTAATCTTCTTTATAATGACTGTAGGTAGATTTTTTTTCTGTAAGCAAATGTACTCAGAACTGAGTACAGAAAGACTGATTTTTCACTGTTGCTGACGATTTTGACCCCATAATTCATTTTCCTGGTTTTTTTTCCAGTAAGTTTGGCTTTCTGTCCTTAATTAGCCGAGTTGGCCATATCTTCAGGAGTCTTTAGTTACCAGACACTTCACCAGCATTTTTTTTTACTTGCTGAACACCCTGGAAGATTTAACTATCAGTACCACATGACAACACTTTGGAGACCTGCATGAAACACTGGCCAGACCAAGAATTAATTGAAACCAATGAGAGGCTTCCTGTGGATGTCAGAAACTGCTGGAGACACAAAAATGAAGTTTCCCTGCCTTTTGCTGAAGGACTTTCCATTTTTGTGAAAAATCACTGATATTTTTCAAGCAATGCTATCTTTGAATATATATAATATTTCAAAAATATCTTGAAAACTTCATATTTTAATAAACAGGTCCTACATCCAATTTTTATTAATATGTTTTTAAAAGGGAGTAGATAATTAACAGTATGAGTCAGATCCTCAAGCAGGCATAAATCATCATAGCTCCATTAGTTTCAATTTATACTGCCTGTGAAAAAGGCTCTCTATACCTTACTGGAATCACAGAGTGAATTCATCATCCCCAAATAATTAAGGATTTAATTTAATTATCTGTTAATCTCTTCATTTTATGACTGGATTCTGAAGGATGGCTAGAACTATGGAGAGCTATTGCAAAGGATGTTAATGGTAAGTACAGTGTAAATCATAATTTTGATATAACCATAAATGCTGAGCAAGTTAATGCCGAGAGTTAAGTGGAGGAAGGGAGTTTGCACCGTAACACAGACATATAATCTCCTGCACAAATATATTATGGCTTATTATAAATGCACACTCTGCACAATAAAAGATCTACTCATTTTGTTTTAATCCCAACCATAAAAGCCGTCTTTAGGATTTTGACATCCTTCCATCCAGAATAGTTTGAAGCAGGAAAAAAGAAACAGCAGCATTTAAAACTGACATTTGCTTCTGCAGAAATTTAATTTTGAGCTGTATTAGCCTCAAATATCAGGTACCACAATGACGGAATAGGGACAAATGCTTTAGGGAGAAGAGCAAAAAATGCATCAGTTAAATTATGCTTAATAGCCTGCAGTGTAATAGCTTTTACAAATTGGAGGTAAAGGACAAAGTGTTCAGCTGCACAACAACATACAGAGCTATATGCAAATAAAATACTTCTATCCAAGAAGGACATTTTGCTTCTTAAAACTAAACCACTCCCTGAGCCTATTTAAGTACCATGCTTTTATTACAGTAATTATCTCATGTCACTTAATATGATATAATATCTACTTATACTTAATGGATATGTTTTAATTTCTAAGGAAACTGCCTGTTTGCACAAATGAAACTTGTACAATGATTAAAATATAATTTTCACTCAGGCAAAAACACTTGTCAACAAACCAAACCGTAAATAAAGACATTACTTTTATCTTAAGACAGGCTAAAATACGTGGAAATCCTCTCCTACTCATTGTCCTGACTATAAATTGCCATATATTACAGAAATCAACCATTTCTCTTCACTGATGGAATCTCAAATCAAAGCCACTTTTAAATACTCAAATCAATGTCATCAGGATACAAGTAAACAGATTTTCAGTTCAAGGAAAATACACATTATTTACCTAATAATGTATTTATGCAACTTAATTAACTTCTGAAAGCATCTTCTGAAAACATCCAAACAAATTCATTTATTGACTTCAAAATTACTTTTAAAATTACTACTATTTGTGTCATATTTAACAATAGGAAAAACTGACCCTAAACTTCCCAAGGAAATTCATAAGATCATTTTGACATCAGAGATACCCATTTCACTTGTTGCACCAAATTAACTTCATGTTTGGTAAAAAAAAATCATCTGTTCAATTTCTCTTTGGTTTTATTTACAATCCATAAGACACGTAGTTGTTTTTAAGTTAATATGCCCTTCTATTATTATTTAATTCATTTGGCCATCATAATAGATTCCAACGCTACATGGACTTTAAGCACATGCCATATAGTTCAGCTCTACAATATATCTGAGCTCTAAACATTAGCCTGAGGGAAACAGAGGATTTTTTTGGTAAGGATTTTTTTATACTCATCCACTCTTAAATGGCATTTTTAAAGGCCACACAGGAAATCAGTTTAGCTTAGTTTCCTCAAGGGTTTTTACTGTATAAATGTTGTTGTTGTTTCAAATTCTCTAAAACTTATCTCAAAAGTCAAATTAACCTGAATGCTTAATGTCCCTAGAAATTTGCAAGGAGGCAACTAAGCTGCAAAACAATAAACACACAACTGAATCCCGCAATGAAAAGTCTGATCAAATAACGCACATGCAGCAGGACAGCTTGTCCGCAAACACTGGAATTACCTGCTTGTAGTTTAATTGTTACCATTGCAATTCTTCTAATAGTCTAATGCATATTTTTCACTCACCCTCCATAATTTTTTTAATCTCTTCACTCTGGACAATTTGGATTTGTTCATCTCTGATGTCTGCAGGTCAAATATGTATCCTTTACAGCTGTAAATATATTCTAGAACCAGTCGGGTGCCTAAAACAGTAGAGTAATAGATGCTCTTGAAAACAGAAGCACTCCCTGGCTTTTAATGCTGCTCCCAATAACCACACAGTTCACAGCTCAGCATAAAGTAACCAATAGCTGAACATGACATTAAAAAAAACCACAAAATCCCTCCTTTGAGATCATAGAGGGAGAAGTCTTGATCCATCCAATACTTGATTTAGGTCAGTGGAAAAAAAAAAAAAAAGATGCTATTATGTCAGACATCCAACTTTAAGAAGACTTGTCATGGCACTTTAAAGCCCTGTCATGATGAGTCTTTACACAGGGATTGTTTTAATCCTATATCAAGAAAAATAAAAGCTACTTAAGACATATAGAAATCACATGATATTACAAAGAAGTCTGCAAAGTGCTGCAATGGAATAAGGCTGAGAAATACCTCATGTAGTGCTTTCTACGTTCTTTTTGTGGTTTCCTAAGGGTGCAAAGTTTGTACGATGGTGAGATTGTACATATCTGTCATTCCTCCCAGATGATTTTTAATGCTTTGACCCTTTTTAAATAAAAACTTAAAAAACCTTTAATGTTTAAAAAATTAAAAAACATTTAATGCTAATTTTTAAGTTTCCTGCAAATCAATTAATAAGTCAAGAAACTGTACTGATTCTTATTCTGAGGGAAAGGCAGCAGTGGGAGAATCTATCCAGGAGGGAGATCCCATTGAAAGTCCAAACTATGAAAAAAAATTTATCACAGTTCATGTTATTAAGCTCACAGGTCACTATATGAGAGAAGAGCCATTCAGTTTAATTGTTCATACATCTGGGCTTCTTATGTTCCTTTTTATGATTCCAGGAAATGGAAAAGAAATCAGAAAGTATGTGAGATGATACATTTCTCTGGTAAAACTTAAACATCCCCACCATATTCCAAATCCATTTCTGGAACAAGAAAAGAAGTTTGTTTGACAAACATGATGATTTATTATCGGCGGCTATGACTTCAAAGCTGACCTCCTGTAGTGCTGTGGCGCACAGCGAGCCATCTCTACAGATGTGACTATGCAGAAGACGCTCTTTTTAAGTGTCAGCTGTAACTGAAATCCTGGTAGTGCAACAACCCAGGCTGGAAGTCATTCAGCAGAGACACATAAGAGGGTTTTGCTTCACATATCTGGTATACCGAGTGTATACCAGATTCTTCCACAAGACTCAAGGGGTGACCACCACTTTCTTATGTGATACTATCTTCTTTGCCACATTGTGCTACCCTAGATCTCTATCTCACTGTTATGGCATTACAGAAACCTTCTCTTGCCATTTTAAAATATTATGCAGTGTGCACTTGATCAGATTACAATGCATATAAGGCCATGTTTGATATTACTGGTCAATGCTGATGCAGCCCTTATGAAACCTCCCTGGAAGCGTTCAAGGCCAGGTCGGGTGGGGCTTTGAGCAACCTGGTCTAACAGAAGGTGTTCCTGCCCATGACAGGGGGCTTGGAAACAGATGATCTTTAAGGTCTCTTCCAACACAAACCATTGTATGATTCAGTGAAACTTGCTCTCTCTCTGCAATGAAATTTCTAGACAGAAGTGCTGTGGGTCTGAAGCTACAAGTTCTGCTTGTGCAACATGTCATTACTTACATGGTATGGTAAAACCCTTAAGGGGATGTGCACTCATCAGTAGTTCAGGACTTGACCCTTGCTTTCTAATGGTCATGAGATGTTTCATTAAGTGTAAAGCTCCATTTCAAACATGGATACCAAGTTTCATTGAAATCAAGAGCTGTTATGTACTGTTTTCAGAAGATAAAAACTGGTCCTGGAGATCTATTTGATCATTTTGTTCTCACAGCTGATGTGAAAGCCCTAATGTTGTTCCATTAGGAGCATTCCCATTTATTTTAACAGCCATAGAATCTGAGCTTTGTTTACTAAATAAGACTCATGTCTTGTTTTTATCTAAAAGGATATAGCTCATTAGATCTTCTGTAAGCACTTCATCCCCCCTCAGTAATCAGCTTCTCAGTTATCTTATGACATTTCAAACTTTAATATTTCTAGCTTAATTTTCAGTCATTCTGACAACGTACTCTTAATCTGCTGGGCATTTAAAAGACAGATACGAATATTTCAGATTTCTTAGTGCTTGTTGTTAGATTAGTCTACAATTAGTTAGATATAAGAGAATGTCTAGAAACTTTTCCTGATGTTATTTCGAATTAGCACTGGGGCACCAAGCACGTGCAGTTAAGCTAAATGCAGACAAGTGCTGTTATGGGAGCAAATGCACTAACTGTACGTGCAGTTAAGGTGCAGTCGTATGACTTCTGCACGTACCTGTGCTTCTGACCAAAACAAGACTGACAGCTTTATGCTAACAAGGAAGAGCTGGGGCAGTATCTTAGTGCTATTCTCCTCTTTCCTATTTGTGTTTATGCACCACTAGACACTTAAAATGGGAAGTGCATTTTCCTAGACTCCAGCAATGCCCAAAATGAAATAGAGTCATTCCTTGAAATTGTTTGTCTAAGAAGTAAAAGAATCTGCTTTATATTCCTTTATCCTCAGAAGATGGACAAGGGGCTCTTGCTTTGCATACTATAAGAAGTGAAATTGTTCAGGACATTCCCTTCACTTCACATGATCAGGGCTTACAAATAACATTGCACGTCCGGGACAAAATCAAGCCAAATGTGACTCTACCTTGTGGCTTTCTTCTTTGTGGTTTGAATGTTATGGTTACAAGCCAAGGAATATGTTTCTTCTGAATTAAACCCGCTTCAGAATAATTTTAAATGTTTTCAACAATTTAAGGGTTTTTGACATTGTAATGTGCTGAAAAGTGGCTTCCAGCATACTTTTACTCTGGTTTCAGGATAAAATCCTAATCTGTAAATAAACAGGCATAGTTTATTCACTGCACTCAATACACTGAGAGGCACACTTCAGGAAAGTAGCTTCTCACTGGAAGCTCTTATTCTCCTGGCAACCATACATTCTCCCATGAAGTAATCTTAGGACTACTCTCACTTTCACCATACACCTATGTAAACCCATGGGTCCATATGCCACTAGATCATCACCTGATCATCAGATCATGATCTGCTCATACCTGGGGATCAGTCACAACAGCCAAGTTCAAATTCAGAGCTCCCTAATTCAGGAATATACTAAAGGACAGCATAGCTGAAGCCTTACCTTCCATCAGAATTGCAAACAATTTAGATGCACATGTTGCAGATCACATCTGAGTTTAGACCTTTGCTTTTAAAGCCAACTCACCTCATGTTTCAGCTGTTAGGCTCCCAAGCTCAAGAAGACACAGGACCCTCTTGTTTCACAAATGTGACAACACTCAAATCTCATTCATTATCAAGTCCTTAGCCAAGCCTAGGGTTTATCATTGTAGGAACACTCTTACTTTAACAGCATTTATCAGCCTTGAAATCTTTTCCTGAATTCTTGACTGAACAGGAAGAAGCAGCTACTTTGTCATCATTACTAACAAGAGGAATTTGGGGCACAACATAATTTCTCCAACAGCTAAAAGAACTAATTATCTACACAAGACAATGGTGACACCTAAGGTAGGAGATGCAGAATGTTCTGATCAGGAAAGCAAAGAAGACATTAAAAAACCCCAACAACCACAACAAATAAAAGCTACAGAGAGGAAAAAACTTACAATCTGCAGTCCTGTTTTCTCAAAAAGTTCTCATCAGTAATCAGATCAGGATCACACACTAACTCCCATCAGAGCTCATGAACTGACTCTGGAAATAGGTATGGTACCTGGACCCA